>NW_017617577.1:0-65000 GCF_001879475.1 Ipomoea nil | reverse complement strand
CATTTTTTTTTAAAGACAATATATATAATCGAACATAATACATAATATACATAAACTTTTAACATAATAAACATCAACTCTTAACATAATACACATAAATTTCATGTTTCGGATGTACATAATTGTATAAAAAAGATGTACATGATTGTATAAAAAATGTACATAATTGTATAAACAAATACACATAATTTATAAACAAATACACATAATCATGTCAACTCCCTACATAACTTATCAAAACGACGTTGTTTTGGGAAGCGCAGGGCGCACAGTAGTATGCACGCCGTGGTGCAGGTATAACAATTGACGTTTGGGGCCATGGGTTATATTTAATTAACAAAACTCCAAATGTTGGAGGGAATTATTGGTGGAGCAACTTAAAAAAATGGCATTGGGCCGGGCATTATTGCCATTCCTTAGGCCAGAGCGTTCTGAGAGTTCCATGTGTGAACCAGACGTTATGCCATGGAACCGTGTTCACCATTCATGGTGAACACGGTTCTAACGGTGTTAGTACATCGTTATCTTTCTTCTTTTTTTTTTTTTTTTTTTTTTAAATTAATTACGTGACTTTTTTTCTTTATTTTCACATTTTGCGGTTTCACTTTAATTTGAGGTGAACAAAGATTTCGGACATTCATAAATTATGAATTCATGCCTGCACATTCACTTTGGAACCATGCCTACACATTCCTGTCCGAAATCACGGACATTCATAAATTATGAATCCATGGCTGCACATTCACTTTGGAACCATGCCTACACATTCACTTTGGAACCATGAGATTATGAATTTTCTGTTATGAGATTATGAATTTTCAGTTATGAGATTATGAATTTTCTGTTATGCGATTATGAATTTTCTGTTATGAGATTATGAATTTTCATTACATTCATAATTTCGGACATTCATAAATTATGAATTCATGCCTGCACATTCACTTTGGAACCATGCCTACATATTCCCGTCCGAAATCACGGACATTCATAAATTATGAATCCATGCCTGCACATTCACTTTGGAACCATGCCTACACATTCACTTTGGAACCATGAGATTATGAATTTTCTGTTATAAGATTATAAATTTTCTGTTATGAGATTATGAATTTTCAGTTGTGAGATTATGAATTTTCTGTTATACGATTATGAATTTTCTGTTATGAGATTATGAATTTTATGAAAATTCATAATCTCATAACAGAAAATTCATAATTTGATCAAACGCGCGCCGTTAACTCCACATCCGCGAAATTTTTTTTTTTGGCCTAAAAACGACGTTATTTTGCCTTGTGTTCACCATTCTCCGTGAACACGATTCCATGGCATAATTTGCGTGTGTGAACATCTCCAGAGATTGCTAAGGGCATTTATCATTTTCCGTTGTATTTATCAGAACTCCAAATATTGAGGGAATTAAATTATTGGTGGAGCCACTTTAAAGAAAGAAAGAACAACAAGAAAAGCTAAGGGCATTTAGAAGATAACTCAAACAAATATCTTGCCAGAGCTTTCTGAGAGTACAGTTCCATATGGGTGAAGAACAGCAGAGATTGCTGGATAACACAAGTAAGTTAATTCCTCACCTACATCTTAATTACCTTTTTGTTTCTTTTATAAATCTGGTAAAAAATTAAAGGGGCATATTATGTATGTTTGAGCTGCAGGTTATGAAGCTGTGGAATTTGGGGGTGAAATAATCAAAGTTTCTAAATCTACTGATAAGGGAATTGATTCATCATCGATTAATGTCAACTGGAAATGGTGGTTTGAGATAGCTTTCCATACAGTTGTGACCTTATCAGGCTTAGAAGCTACTGTTCTCTTGTCAAGAATTTACTATGACCAAGGAGGTAACAGCAAATGGCTCATGGCTTCAATCCAAACTGCAGGCTTCCCCTTCCTCATCCCCTTTATCTTCTTCTCCAAAACTCATCCTAATTCTTCTTCTTCTTCTTCTTCTTCTTCTTCAGACCCACCACCTTATTCTTTTCTGCTTCTGGCTTTAGTTTCCACTCTTCTTGGTTTGCTCGTAGCAGCAACTGATGTTTTCTATTCACTTGCCTTAGAATACCTCCCTGCCTCTACTTATACCCTTCTTAACTCATCCCAGTTAGCCTTCACTGCCCTTTTCTCTTTTCTCCTTAATGCCCAAAGCTTCACCCCTTACATAATCAACTCCGTCATAATCCTCACCTTCTCCCCTATGCTCCTCATCTTCAGCCCAGACACCACATCATCGTCCGAGGTAGCCTCTAATAAGGATGAGTACATGTTGGGGGTTCTGTACACAATCGCCGCGTCTGCTTGCCCTGCACTTATCTTCTCCCTAACCCAACTCGTATTCGAGAAGATCATCAAAAGGGAAACCATAAAAGACACGATGATTCTCACTGTTTTGCTGTCTTTTGTGGCCACGGTTGTGACCCTTGTGGGGCTGTTTGCCAGTGGAGAGTGGAAGGGTCTTAGGAGAGAAATGGAGGATTACAAGCAAGGGGTGTTAGCCTACAATCTGGTCTTGTTTTTCAGTGCTGTTGCAAGCCAGGCTTACATTGTTAGCTCTTATACCTTGACTTTTAAGGTTTCGTCCTTGTTTTCCAACGTTGTTATAAGGTTGGCCACTCCTCTGACTCCATTGCTGTCCATGTTGTTCTTGAATGAAGAGATGAGTGGGTTGAAGGTGATGTCCTTGCTGTTGTCTGTCTGGGGATTTGCTTCTTATATTTACCAACAATATATTGATGATTTGGAGGCTACAAGTAAGTGTACAGTAAAGATATCAGATCTCTGATCTAAGAATGGATCTATTGTTTTAATGTTTCCATTTAAAGGCACATCATCATCACATGTACCAAATTTTATAAATATACTGTAATATAATGTTCATTCCCAAAAGAGTTAATACCCAAAATGGTCCCTCGACTATGCCATAATTACCAATTTGGTCCTCAACTACCATTCTTACCCAATTAAGTCCTCAACTATGTAACTTTTACTCAATTAAGTCTTCAACTATACAATTCTTACCCAATTTAGTCATCAACTATACAATTCTTACCCAATTTAGTCCTCTGTATTAATTTGACTGTTTGTTGACTGTCAAAAGTCGGGATAAAATTATAATTTTACAAGATTTCTCCTTCCTCTCCATTTAGCAGCGCCAAACCATGCAGCAATACACTCCGATCAGATTTCGATCGTCAAAAAATCGTTGGAAATCAAATTCATGGGCTATCCGATGCATAACCACTACTTCGATACTGACAGGTTTAGAACCCAATCGGAGCTTATTGCTACATGGTTTGGCGCTGCTAAATGAGGAGGAAGGAGAAAACTTGTAAAATTACAACTTTATTTCCACTTTTGACAGTCAACAAACAGTCAAATTGACAAATGACTAAATTGGGTAAAAATTGTATAGTTGAAGACTTAATTGGGTAAGAATGATAGTCGAGGACCAAATTGGTAATTACGACATAGTCGAGGGACTATTTTGGGTATTAACTCTTCCCAAAATCTGATCTATTTTAAAGAAATTCTACAACAGGGAAGAGTGGTATTTTATTGTTTGTTCCTATTTATATATTGACTAGTTACCACACAAGCATTGTGCGCATTGTCGCCCAAGGTGTATTTTAAAATTAGTGTTTCAGAATTTATATCAAAGTATCATTCGGTATTCTGGCGTATATCAATGAAAGATTATTAAATTTTCATAAAAGTAAATATTTCAAAAATACATAATTATACTATGACCTATGGTAGAAATGTTGGAGTAACGAGTGCAATAGCAATTTTAGAGGGAAGCATCACTAGATAATACCTTAAGCATAGTTTTTGCAACATAAACCCTAAGCACTGTGAACATTCAGTATATAAATTGTGTATTTTGACTTAGGTCCACCTTGCAAGGTGGACCCAGGCCCATGGCATAACTGTCGTTCTACCCAACAATCCGTGCTATCAGGGGCGGAGCTACCCCTTGGGGCCCCATTTTTGTAAATATATATGTATATATTATTATAATATGGATAAATTACACTTTTGGCCCATCCTTTTTAAAAAAAAAAAAAAATCTATTATGTATATTAGTATATACTAGTAGTTGCACCCGTGCGGTGCACGGCAATATGTATACATAATTATAAAAAACTTAATGGATAGCGAAGTTGTTGAAATTTTATTAAACATTATTGAATACTTCTCTGTATACTACATTTGTAGTGGTTTTTTTTTATTTTACATTTTCATCCCAAATAAGAATTTTTAATCCCTTCGGATTACTCACTCTTGACACTGCTACATACAATTGACCATGATTAAAAACCGGTCTCTTCAAAAACAAACCGACGTTGGAGAGTGTCTGGCCTTGGCTTTTATTTATTGTCATTGCATATGACAACATTAGTGGGAATTGCTTCCTTTGGAACTTAAAAGGCAATCTTGGATCAGAAGGTGTTAAGGACATTCTTGGAATTAGGACTTTTGTACCGGCACTTGCACCGCATAGTATTTGAGCTTCTAACACATGATCAGCCAACTTTGTAATTATCATTCTTGTACCATTGCACAACCCCAATGAGTGATCAATATTCCTCAGAAGCATAACTGGAGACCCAACTTTTAGAGTCAATGAGTGATTTGGCACTCCTGAACACCTTAATCCATTTAAAAATTCAGGAGTGTGCAGATCAGCAAGCATGTCAACATTTGAATCTGATTTACAGACCGAGTCACAACTGAGATACGTCCTTCCTTCTGAATTATTGTAGTCATTCATGTATTCATTTACTGCATCCACAATATCCAGTGTTGGTGCCAAAATAGCACGATCTTTTAGATATTGAATATCACTATGACCTCTGCGAAACATAGGGAATATGCTATCAACAATTGTAGAAATTGGATCCTCAGCACAAGTTAGCACAAATTCTTCAGGAATATTTATCTCACATTCTCCATGCAAAGACTCACCAATTGTTCCATCACCGATATTAGCAATCCACGTTGCAAATTTTTCAATCTGTTGAACATCAGTTTCTGATTGCAATGACCTTAGCCTGAGATTCTTTGTTAGCCTAAATACTTTACAGCTTCTCCAAAGATATGATGCATTGACACTTGCTCCAACGATATCTTGCCTGGTGCCCTTTGGAATGACTGGTAGAATCTGTCTGAAGTCTCCACCTAACACCACGGTTTTTCCACCAAAAGTCATATCCAAGCTATTTGGATTTTTGGCACGCATGATATCTCTCATACTACGGTCTAAAGCTTCAAAGCAAAACTTATGCATCATCGGTGCCTCATCCCAAATGATCAACTTACATTGCACTAACAATTTTGCCAAAGGACTGCTTTGACTGATGTTGCATGTTGAATCTTCATTAACAGCAATTGGTATTGAAAATCTAGAATGCGCAGTTCTACCTCCTGGTAATAGAAGCGATGCTATACCACTTGATGCCACATTTAAAACTATATCACCCTTTGACCTTAAAGCAGACGACAATGCTCTCCATAAGAACGTTTTCCCAGTTCCACCGTATCCATAAACAAAAAACAGCCCTCCAAGATCGTTCTCAGCATCTTGCAAAACATTTGCATATATTGCCCTTTGCTCTTCGGTGAGTTGATGCACCAATTTTTCATTCTCTTCCTTCATGACATTAATATCATATGCTAATTCCTCTTGTATCATACGCTCGGTGGTTCTATCATAATCTCTAAATCCGGCATTGGCATCAACGGAAAGTCTTTCAAACTCTTTCCGATAGCAGAAAGCATTATTTCTATCTCGCGAAGTGCGAAATTCTTTTTCTCATCTTCAGATAAAATCAAATCTGTGATAATGTAATCAATCGCATATTTTAAGTATGTGTATACAATAAATCTGTACAAAGTGAAATTACATTTATAAAATTTTACCTGTAATCCCCAATTGAGCTCTAATTTTGAATTGTGCATCCTCAGCCAAATAGTGCCACGCAGCTTCCCACACAACTTCAGGTTTAGCCATTGAGTTTGACATTAATAGTGTGACAAACAATCTTCTCAAATTAACACCGGTCGCCCATTGACTTGCTTCTACTATAGCATGAACATACTCCTTGTCGTCGTCTACTAATCCCCTGGCAGAACACGCATCCCTAAAAGAATCATATTGCACACCATCTACTGTTTTTATGTCCAAAAAACTCGTGGGCCCTTTTACTTTATTCAAAAGACATCTCAAATAAAATATCTCCCCTGTACCAGGTGGCACATAGAAAAGTCTACCGATGGCAAATCCTATTTTCCTTGGTTGCCATTTCCTAACATCTTTCTTCCACACAAATTTAGTGGGCATCTCGGCATATGTAAGTTGTTTTGCATCTGGGTAGGTTTTATTAGCCTCAAACCATTCTAAGAACATGCTTTGCAAAATTGTTGGACGGCTGAGAATGTTATCAACAGGATCGTCATCTGCGAATATAACACTTTGCTGATTGGGCAAGTGAAAGCTCAATCGCTCAACAGATGGTGTCCTTAATTGTATATCAAATCCAAACAATCGCCAAGCTGCTTCACACGGAGAAATATACCGACAGTCATAGAACATATTGATTTCATCGATCACTTTTTGACTTTCGTCATCGCTGTTGGATTTGTAAAACTCTGCGGTAACCCTATCATGGCCCTTGTTTACGTACTTGAACAAATAATTGATTGACCGGGATTGATTACACCATTCCACATTAATATGAGCCCTATACTTCAGTAACAAATGTCTGCTGTGTGGTACTACGTACCTATTATCCAACTCAATACCGTTGCGCATGACAGACCTGCCATTGTCTCTTCTGCGGTATATAGGATACCCATCCTCGTCCACAGTTGATGTATTAACAAACTTCTTGGGAAAGTGTTTAGTACACTTACCATTTGCCATACATGGAGAAGTCATCCGTGCTTTCCCGCAAGGTCCATGCATCATAAACTCCTCAACAACTTTGAAGTATTCTGGATCTCTTTCTTGGTCAGGTAATTTAGCTGAAATGATGTTGTCCAGATTTATCCCACTTTCTGCTCGATTGTTTTTATCCAGAAACAAAAGTATATGAGCATGCGGTAGTCCTCTTTTTGGAACTCTATAGTATAGATCACTGTTAACAAAGAAATTGCAACATTCATCATATAATATATGGGTAAAATTGTTAAATTCGTATGGATTAAAAACTACAACATTAAAATAGTATATTATTTTGACACGTACCTCCAATGACTGGGCCAAATAACTTGTTCTTTCGGCATTCTGATAGTAGAGCATCCAACTTCAATTTGAATATTCTACATATTATGTCTGGACGATCTTCTGGCCTGAGATTTCTTGAACTCAAGAACCGTTGTATCTCAGGCCACTTGGGGTTGCAAGTAAACGTGATGAACAAATCTGGATATCCAACCCATCGGCAAATCGCCATTGCGTCCTGGTAATTTTGTATCATGTATCTAGCACCATCGGTAAAACTCGAAGACAATATTATTCGTTTTCCTTGAGCAGTGGGGTCAAGTTCACCTCTTGTTAATGCATCATTCAAGCAATTATATGATTCGCATCTCAAACTTTTTTGATGCGTCCGTATATATATCAACCTTCCGGACTCAACCATCGTATAGGCATCAACCAGGAATTGTTGGAATAGCCTTCTTGCATGCAACAATGTTGAAACTTCTGCTGTCCTAGACTGGATACGGTAAGAAAAATATTCTCGAGGGCTTATCCTTTGACGACCACCAGATGTGTTCCCCTTTATCGTTGAGAATGGAATGTCCTCCCTATAACCGTCTTCACCATAAGGAAACAATAAAGGATATTGCATTGGTAGGTAAGCTGGATTTAACTCAGTGATTCGTTGCAAGAGACCGCTCTTGGTTTCAACCAGAATGTCGCGTTCACCAATATTAGTATCGATATCACCAACAATCAACGCAGCAACCTCTGAGACCTGTGGCAAGTTGTATGTCCTAGCATCCCTTGATCTCTTACCCAGCAATTTTATCTTAACCTCAGCGGTCGGGTTTTTTTGTAGTTCATCTCGTGCCATGCGAAAGGTTTTGACCAACACATTGTGTTCATCCAAAACAGATTGAATCACATTGACAATCTCAACATGAATGTCGTTTCGCTTACCGTCTTGCCTAAAATATAAAACGGTGAACAATTAGATTTGTAATAAAACTACATCATAACAACATTTATAACATCAAATGCAACAGACTTACCTAACAGAATTGACACGGTTGTCCATTTCATTGTTGGTATCATAGATATACAGCTGCGCGAAATGCGGTTTCATGCCATCTACCGGCAATAGACTGCCAATGTAATGGAATTTCTGGCCATTTATACGGAAGATTGGGGGACCACCGTTTCGGTCTATTTTCCCACCCATCGAAGTGAAGCAGAACATACTATTGTATGTTCTAATGTTGTGTAGAAATTCCTTGTTCTTTTCTGATTCTCCAAAAAAAAGATCATATATCGGTTGTGGGGGCATCAGCATGTATGGCAATTGAATCTTACCATTGTTGCAACACAAGTTATATTTTGGGTGGCCGCGGTTATCTGTTTTGTGTGTCCTTTCTTCGTACCAAAACAGCGCTCCACAGTGCTGACATGTTATATTTGCATCACCAAGATCTTGGTATTCCACTAAGTAGATAATTAAAATAAAATAAATCCAACTGCACTAAGTTTATTAAAACACCGTAATATAGCAAACATTCCAGTATTGTAAGCAGTTGGATATGTACCTTGATAGCTATTTGTTGGCTCATCACCGACGTGGCTACCATTTGAAGTCCCAACTGTCGAATCAATTCGTACTGTGACTTGGTTTGTGCATGCAGTCTCAAAAAATGGATTTGTACCTACCATGTACATAATTAATTTTTTTTTTGAAATGTGTACAAACCTCCACAAAATATGGTAATGACATTGTTACCATTTACAAAATAATTACTTACCATTTTCACCATGATGTACTTTCGCGGTTTTTGAAATAGTGTCCATATTGGAAACTTCTTCAAAATCTTGGAACAAATCCCGGTTGACAACATTACACTGGATAATAGTTTTACCCTTATCCATGCATTTTCTTTTGTTGCAATGTGTGTTACCTAAAAAATATATACTTTACAACTTAGCTAGCAAAATTTAATAAACATTTATTAATTTGTATAAAATGACGTAATAAATACTTACCATTGGATATATCATTTAGAGGTGGGCGTTTGTTCTCAGAAATTGTGTGGGTACCTTTTATATAACCAATTAAACATGGAATTAAAAAGAAATTTTTTTTTAGCATGTAACTGGAATACAAACAATTAAGTAATTGTGGTATAAAATGTAAAAACTCACCGTTAATTATATCGCTTTTTGCACTCGAAGAGAATGTATTTCGGGATCCTAAAAGAAAATGCCTTGATTTACTGTTGCTGGTTGTATATTCCGTACTACGCGTACTAATTTGTATATCCAAGGATTCTATATTAACTGAAAAAACATAACACGTTTGTCATATGTTATCTACTGTAAAGAAATTTTGTAAAAACTTTAAATAGTTTACCTGTTGTGAGAGCACTTTTTGGCCTCTCACTTGAATTACAATACATTTGTGGTGTGTATTCCATTTGCGGATCATTCATATTTTCTTGTAGCATGGTATTGTTGTTCTCAACATTTTATGCAAAGGCAAAAATTATACAATAAATAACTAACATAATTATTGTTTGATTTATAAGCTATATATTATAAGAATTAGTGCACTTTTAAAAACATAAATACATTAACCATGGTACACACAGTACCGCGATACATAATTAAAAACAAATTTTAAAAGTGCAAAATAGAAAGTCGAAGTGGGAACATTTTTGAAAAATTTTACAACGTATGTATTATAGTGAATTAAAACTATTAGAAGCTAAGTATTATATGAAATAAGTCATGAATTAGCATCGTCAATACATTGACCGTGGTCCACACATTAACGTGAACCATAATCAAAACTACAAAAAAAAAAAAAAAAGGCAAATGCAAATAATGTACATCCATTAAAAAAGTAATGTACCTTATATACGGAGAAACTTAAAACAATTAATCTGAATTCATAATCACCTATTTTTATTTTCGTTAGTTATTATTGAAGGATGGCTTGTATAATAATAGATGCATTAATAAAAATTGAGAATACATTAACCATGGTCCAATAAATATACCGTGTAAATTACAAGCAAAAAATAAGTGCTCTTAATGGTAAGAAATTTAAACACTATTAGAAGCTAAGTATTATATGAAATAAGTCATGAATTAACATTGTCAATACATTAATCGTGGTCCATGTAGTAACGTGAACCATAATCTAAACTAAAATAAAAAAATTCAAAATGCAAATAATGTACATCCATTAAAAAAGTAATGTACCTTATATACAAAAATACTTAAAAAAAATTAATCTGAATTCATAATCAACTATTTTTTTGTACAAACTTATTATTGAAGTATGGGTTTAAAATCTGCAAATCTCTATAATTAAACTTTCCCCTAATCAAACCCAATATATAATGATTTTAATACATAGCCCAACCATTCCCCCATGTTTGATAACCCATACCCGGCCCACTTCTTACCCATAACACTCCCCTCACACCCTCCTTCCTCCCAGCTACCTCGCATCCATATCCGAATGCGGACATCCCTATTTCTTTCTTCGCTCTTGAGCTTTGTACAATTTCAGGCAATAAGCTTCATGTCCTAAAGATCTTCATGACCTTTAACATCCGATGAGGATGGATTTTCAAAACCCTATCTTCATTTCAATATTTATCAGTCGATCTTCGTTCTCATTCGAAGATCGTGGATTTGAGTGCCCGATATTCGTTTGTTAATCGAAGATTATACTATTTTGTGGGCGCTTTCGTTTTCACTCTTCCAATATGAAATTGTGTTGCCAGATCGTCGTTGTTTACTCGGAGATCTTCGATTTGAGTGTCGGATCTTCGATTTTGTTCCTGTCGCTTCGTTTTTAGTAGGCGATCTTCAGATCAATCGGAAGATTTGGGGTTTGATTAGTCCATCTTCGTTTACAATCGTATTTTGAAGATTCTCTGGTTGATGTCACGATCTAGATACAGAGCACTGTAATCTTTCAATCCAGACGCTATGAGATAAGTTACCTACAAATTGTATTCTATCCCTATGTTCTATCGTATACTATCAGAAGTTGCTTGTAATTAACATTTTTTTAAAAAAAAATTTGCAGATCTGTGTACAAATGTGGTACAGTGTTCATCACCGTAGAAAGACAGTCCAGGAATTTTTCGACCATTCGTCGCTCAGATAAGTGTAATCGAAACAAATTTGAACCTAAAATCGTAGATTAGGAGAGAGATTCATCATATTATTTCTTAGGGTTTCAACTAACTTAAATACTCTTATCTTTTAGGGGAGCAGTGTTCATAATTGGTTGCATAAGAGAAAGATGGGAAGATCAGGATGCATAATAGGCTGTGGTCATTGAAGTAAAAGCAGAAACTGGTAAACTTAAATTAAGAGTTTTAAGAGTGTAGAATATACCTTGATTGTTGATTATGTGCTTCCTTTGGCTCCTTATTAGTGTAGATGAATTAAGTTTCCTAATGTCTGATGTTGTTTTGGATCTTTCAATAATGATTTGTGAGTGTAGTTTGAGCATGCATATTTGCTATATTTTGAATGCTTTAGTGGTTGCTAATCATTAATGTTTACACATGTACTGAAATGATTATGACTGTTCAGTTTTTTTGGGAAAACCAAAATGTAATAGTGTAATGCTGTCATTGAATACACATGTTTCTCCTATCAGTAATGCACTTATTCTTTTTACAAATATACTAACACTGTTTTTAGTATTGGGCAAATGATGAACTTATAATTCTGATGCAGTTACATGAAATTTTTAGAATCTGTCTGTATATTTCTAACATTTTTATTTTCAAATTACAACTTATGTGGTTTTTAAAGCCAAAGAGCATTGTGTTTCCAATTTTATATTGAGATTCATTACATTTTTAATGATAGATTACATACTAAGTGCTTAAATACTTTGTTGTCACATTTGTTACTTATATTGTTAAAGTTGCTATAATAGAATCAGTTAAAATCATTTTGTTCGTTCTTGATTCTTTGGCAAATGATTAAACTTTGTTTGTGATCCATATGTTAAATGACTAAATTACATTTACTATTTGTAGTCTTATTTTTTTTTTTTTGACATTTTTTTGGCACAGCAGTTGAATACTTGGCAGTGCTGACAGATTCTTATATATCACAGATTCTACATTTTCAGATTACAAATTAGTATATTATATAGTATGTATTAGGGGATGAGTATTTACTCTCCAAGTTTATAAAACTTTACTTCTGTAAATTGTAGATTTTAAATGTTTAAATCTTAGATCCGTTGAGATCAGAAATAGTACTGTATAGTGTACTTTTTATACAAATTGACATGGAAAAGATTTGGTCAATTACAATTTTTACGGTTTGATTTGGTAATGTGATAAAAAGCGTTGTTAGCTTTTTCTGGTACTTTATAGGCTCAAAGATGTATCACATTTTGTAAAACATGTATAAAAGTTTCATTCCTACATTTTTCTTACTTTTTAATCGTATATTACTAATGATAAGGTTCCCTAATCGTATATTACTAATCGTATATTACTTGTCAAACAATCACAGACCAAAACTTCTCATATGATAAGGTTTTGTATTTATTTACAACAATCACAATTATATAGGATTTTCAGAAAGCGAAAATATAATAATTTTTGAATTGACGAAGTCAAAGTTCATTTTTGAAGTACATATGATTGTTTAATTACATTGTTCACAGCTACTTCCAACACTATATTTTTAAGTTTGTAAATGTTTTTTTCTACTGTTAGCCTTTTGTATACTGTTAAACTTAATAAATTAGACTTTATTCAAAACAATTTACTCTACATATTCTATTATATAGTAATATGTAATTATACTGTGATCATTTTAATAATTTGTATACAATTTTGACCTTAAAGTCTAATTTATATTTCACTTAACCAAAGATAATGATAATTGAAATTCACCAAAGCTATATCTGGATTTATTTTAGTTGATATATTTGGGTTTAATTGTTTTAGTGCTATCATTGACTATTTGCTTTTTGAATTGACAAAGTCAAATCAAATTTGTATACACTTTTCACTTTCAAAGTGTAGAATATAGGATTATCTAACTAATCTGTTAAATGTATTATTTTGGTTAGAACCTAATTTATGTAGGACTATCCTTTCACTGAATGTATATGTGATTAATTTCAAATTTTTCTTTTATTAACATCATTAGTGTGTTTGATTGAATACATGTTTGCCAAGTTACTTTCTGCTTAGTTTGGTAATGATTCTATTGAAATTCTTTTGAGTCTGAAAATAATATAGAAAAATGTATATAGTGCAAAATAAATAGTTTTATTACAATCTATATTACAATAAATTACAGAATCAGTACATGACTATAGATTTATCACATAGGTAGAAGTAAATTGGTTTAAAAGCTTTTCTGGTAAAGTGGTTTGTTGTGCTTCATTCTTGACCTGATTGGGACTGGGTTTGCTTCCTTGTCTGTAGTTGCTACTTAGATTGCTTGCTTGTTAACTTAATTCTTCCCCTGCATACAGATTCATATATCTAACCAAATAAAGAAATAAACAGTGTAATCAAATTAAGCATAGATTTAAGCATAGATAAACCAAAAAGAAAAATAGTCAAACTGACTACAAATGTTCATATGGAAACAAACTGGCATTGTTTTAGAAATGAAAATAGATAGTGTGCAGGCCAAAACATTAGTTTGAAAACAGTAAAACCACAAAACATGTGGTAACAGTCTGTATTAACCAAGATCTTAAACTTTTTCCTTCTTAACAACAACATTTTTCCCCTTCTTCCTTGAGGAGGAAAATTGATCCAGCAGCGATCTCTTAACACCATTAGAATCATCAGTCTCAAGGTCTACACTTTGAGAGTGCTGTATACTCAAGGGGCTGTTGACCTCATTCTCTCCATTTGAAGCCTCCTATATACATGAAAAGTTTATTTAATTAGTCAAACACATGTCATAAGAAGACTTAAAAATGTAAGTATAGTGTATACTTTATTAAAAATAAGAACCTAATAAGATTCATCATCTTCTTCCTCGTCCTCATCTATCATTTTTGTCATCAAGTCCTTCTCTTGGTCTTCAATAAGGTTAGAACAATAGGCAGAGACTAACACTTCATCCCTTAGTACTCTCATCACAGTGTAGGCTGAATTAGCTCCCTTCATGAACTCCATCTTTAATGATATCTTAAATATCATTCGCATACCAACTAAGGATTCCAATTCTGCTGGAATGTCTGAAACCTAAAATAAACAAAATAGCATACTTAGAGGTGAAATAGATTAACACAGCTGCTAATAAGGTATTAAATTATAGTGTTGTATGAATTTACCTTATTATACTTGAGGTACAAACTGTGTGCTGGGATACCAACTAATTCAGAACACTCCCTATCCCACAAAAGGAAGGGAGCATCTTTTTGACCTTTATCAAGAACAATCACTTTCACTCTATACCTTGCCATGCCTTCTTGATACTTCTTATTACAGTGCGTACAACTGAAATCACCTACTTGGCCAGACAGTTTTCTGTTACATCCTGGTGACATGCATGAGATGTACATCCATCCAAATGACCCTTCAATTCCCACTATTTCAGCAGGCACATAGAATTCCCTATTCTGCCATAGGAAATGTAACTTGGTTAGTATGTATTATAATGACAAATAATTACTGATCTTACTTGACTGTATTAATGATATCAACAATTTAAGAGTATAACCTGTTTCTTTTTCAATAGATCAGCAACTATAGTTACAGTCAAAGCACCACTGGTGAAGTCATCAATTACTTGGGATTGAGAAAGCAAAGTTGCAGTGCTGATACTGCGTAAAGGGCTGTGTGGTGCACTTAACCTACAAGTAACAAAAACAGTCAATTATATGAGTCCATTGCATGTTCTGAATAAGTGTTATAAATAATAGATACAGTAGATTCATTGTTGTCTCATGCATTGTTATGTGTTGAGTTGTAAAATGTAGACAATAGATAACATCTCAAAACTGAAAAAGGAACTAACTGAAATTTAAAATGCATGATATTTAAAATGTATACAGTAGACAGTAGATAACATACTCAAATCCATGCTATTTAAAATCCAGACAGTAGATAAAGTTTAAAATAAAAAAAAGGCACTGACATGGTATTTAAAATATAGACAGTAAAGAGTATAACACATTATAAAGCACATGCTATTTAAGGCACTTACTGAGATTTAAAATCAGCAAATTCTTGATAAGGTCCATTCAAATGAAGTTGGGTAGCATCATAGCAGCTAGTAATTCTGATTTCACCTATTAGAATCATACATGTTAATGATTGTTGGAAAACCTAGATAAAAATCAAAAGAATAATGCAATGGCATAACTTACCATTCACCACTTTTGCCCGACAAAGTTGAAGAACCAAAATTAGGGGTTCTTGAAGACCAGAATCATAATATGGTACCATAGAAGCAACATGACTGTCCCAAACAGTGCACGGTAATGTATTTCCCCTATAGGGAATTATGTTAGAAATAATCTAATGATTAAAAATATAAGCACATAGTTGTTTGTAGAAAACTTACTGATTATCCGCCATTTTGAAATCAAGAAGTTTTGCTGGTCTGCCTCCTATTATTTTGTCCACAGGAGCATGGATCTCGACAACCCTGCCTATTAAATCTGTAAAATAACAAAAAAAATGAATAGTAGACAAATTCTTGAAATAGAAAACTTAAAAATAGCAAAAGCATGAACTATAGACTTACCAAACAACACCTTGTCATTCACTTGAGTAGGGTCTTTCAAAGAGTCATAGTTTTTGAGCTGAAACATCTTATTAGGAAAACCTTTCGATTTGATGGCCTTTACTTGAGTCTTATAGTTTAACCTGATCATATATTTGTGATCACAAGTTTTGAAAGTATAATAGTGGGTGAAAACCAGAAAGTTTTTTACAGAATAGAGCTTCCCTTCTATGAACACATTCTTATATTTCTGGACATCACTGTTTTGCATATTCAAATGTATGAAAGTACCCTGCAAGTAGGATTAGTGAAATAAATAAGACATGTGTATTGCATTAGAATGATTATAAAGCGTAAAGCTTAAACAGTTAAATAAAATCATAAGAATGACACGAAAATACCTCTTTATCACAGACCAAAACTTCTCGACTCTTGATCTCGGTGGACCCTCTGTTCTCGGCTATTTCGTAGCATCTAACACACTTCACTCTGATTGCTTTCTCCCTATCAAGCGGGCCAATGTCTTTTACTGGAACATACATTGGCATTGTTTAGTTGCTGAAAGTTTGGGTGTATTTTTTGTAAAATGCAGGTGATACGAACTGAATATATTCTGAAGTTTGGAGGGAAATTCTCCATCGACACAGGCTTATATATAGAGTATAAATCAATGGATTTCAAAATCTGGGAAGACTAAAGGGGGCTGTCGACCTTTCAGTTTTCAAGAGCAAGTTGCGGCTACATTTAAATGTTTGTGGAGAAATCGATTTCAAAGCATCTATCATTATAATTAACACTCTCGTTAGAAGTTTGTAATAATTAGAATTCTATTTAAGATTTTTTTTTTGGGTATTGCAAAAAAGTAGCCGGCTGTATTTAATTGCACGCGATTAATAACAAATTTTTCTCAGGCCATCAAACGGCGTCGTTTTCATTGGGCGGGATTTTGGCATAGGCAGAAACTTAGTGCTTTATTATAATGATAGATTAAATGAACTCGAAAGTTACAATTTTCGTCCCTAAGCTATTGGGTAATTGTAGAATTCGTCCCTAATTGTTGGTTGTGCTCACTTTTCGACCCTAAGCTATAATTGACGTCACAAATTTCATCCTTTTAATAACAAGTTGTGGTCACTCTTCGTCTCTAAGCTATACTAACGTTGCAAATTTCGTTCCTAATGTTTTGTTAGTAAAGTGACGAAATTTGCAACATCAATTACGGAGTATATTTTAGGGACGAAAAATGAGCACGACTATTAATTAGAGATGAATTCTACAATAACCCTATAACTTAGGGATGAAAAGTGCAATTTTTCCTATTTTTTATTATTATTGTATATATTTGTTGTTATATGAAAAATTCGAAAGTAATGTTTGACAATCTTAACGATCGTACTCATATAATTATATATTTCATATATTATTGCACATAGTATAATTAAAAATAATTATCAATAATAATTGACACAATCATATATGGGTATATATATAACTAGTATAGTACCCGTGCGATGCACGGGATGAATATTGTTCAAGATATTGTCTAATTTTATGAAAAATTTAAGAGATTACTATATTAAACTTTTCAAATTACAAAGTTGATATTTAAAAAACTGTAAAGGCAAAATAGTACAGTAACAATAATGAAATTACTTTAACATACAATATACAAAAATAAGTGTCACAAAATTAAAAATTATTGAAGATTTCGTGGTATACCAAAAAAAGATAACAAGCGAGCCACCATTTATGGAAAAAAAGTTAAGTGGTTTCTAGTGCTAACAGTTTAATAAAAGACATCAGATCATTGATTACATGATAGCTACAAAATATGTTCTACTGTATTTAAGTTTTTGAAAGGAGAAATACCTTTGTTTTGATGATAATGTTTCGTCTTTGACTCAATTGTGCATGAAGAAATAATCTTCCTCATGGTCTGTAACCGCAATGCTTACGCTTTTTGTTTTGTGATGGAATGTTCTGAGTGTCTTTAGCCACCCTTTTGTTTGTAGCTACGCTTATTGAGAAAGGAGTAATTAATGGCTAACTATAATTATTCCCATAATAAATATTTTATGGGAAAACAAATAGAAACCCAATAAATTCTCACCCAAATAAATCCTCAACAATATTGTGTTTTTTTTTTTTTTTTTTAGCCTTGTAATTATCAATCGTAAACGTAAATGATTAATGGAAATAAAATATGGAAGATATTAATATTCTACATACAAAAATTAAGTTGAATATTCTACATATAAATAAATAAATAAATAAATAAAAAAAAAAAAAAATATATATATATATATATATATGTATATATATATATATATATATATATATATATATATATATATATATATATAGAGGTTGATTTAATTTAAATGATTTAATTAAGGATGATTTAATTTAATTAAGAATGATCATTTGTAATACTAAATAAACTAGTATTGTCCCGTGCGATGCACGGACTAAATATTAAAGATTTGTTTGTAATGTTAGAATAGGTAAAAAATGTTTTTAATAATGGTATTTGAAGTACAGAAGAAGAAAACATGAACCACAATTTAATTGTTTAAAATTACATTTTTATTAAGTATATGACAAAATAATTATGATATTGTATTTACAATATTTAATTTAATAATTGAAAATAGTATGATACAAAAAGTTACTATTATTAATCGCAGCTAGCGGTATACGTATTTGATCTTGAGTATGTCTACTCCTAGTATGCTACCCAAGCGATGCACGGAATGAATATTGGACAATATTATAATAATATTATTTATTAAAAAATACATAACCTACTATCAACATAGTTGCAATTCATATTCGTATATATATATATATATATATATATATATATATATATATATATATATATATATATAGAGTTGCACTCGGGTGCGAACGGCTCGCCCAGGCGCGAAATAGGAATAGATTCTGTTCGTCCACGTGTCCAGATCTAATGGATGAGAAACACTGATTTTTTTAAAAAACGCGGTGGCATTTTCGTAAATAATTGAACATCGAAGTGCAAGTAAAATGTATTACAAGTGCATGTAAAATGTATTATAGGTGCAAGTAAAAATTTACACTGAGCATCAATACTTAGTTGCACTTATAGTTCTAAGTAGTTGCACCTATAGTTCTAAGTAGTTGCACACATAGGTATAAGTAGTTGCATCTAGGTGTATGAATGTTTGCGAGTGGTTTTCAGGAGTATTACTACCCGCTGAACTCAGATCAATGAATGTTAACAAGACAAAATTACATGCACTTATAGGTGAAAGTAGGTGCACATATAGTTATAAGTAGTTGCACCCATAGTTATAAATAGTTGCACATATAGTTATAAGCACACCCAGGTGCATGAATGGTTGCGGAAAGTGAATGCTAACAAGGCAAAATTACATGCACTTATAGGTGAAAATAGGTGCACTTATAAGAGATTTTACTTGCACTTCGATGTTCAATTATTTACGAAAATGCCACCGCGTTTTTTTTAAGTTATTAGATCTGGACACGTGTCACGCGCTGATTCGTTCGCATTTCCTTCCTGGGCACTTATTCGCACCTGAGTGCATCCCTATATATATATATATATATATATATATATATATACCATATGGTCTTGTGAAAATTAAATGTTGTTAATACCAACATTTAACCATTAATATCAACATTTAATTTTCACAAGCCTATATGGCTTTATTATAATTAAGATAGATTTCAAATTAATAGTATGTATTTACGTGTAAAATTAAAGATTGATTTAATTAAGGTTGATAAAATTAATGATTGACCAAGCATCACCTAAAGCAGTCTATTATTATTATTATTATTATTATTATTATTATTATTATTATTATTGTTATTATTATTGTTATTGTTATTGTTATTGTTATTGTTATTGTTGCTTTCACATTTTGGAGGGAAAATCTTTTTAGCCCATCATTTTGCTTTAATATATATAGAGAAATGTTGTTAATACCAACATTTAACCATTAATATCAACATTTAATTTTCACAAGCCTATATGGCTTTATTATAATTAAGATAGATTTCAAATTAATAGTATGTATTTACGTGTAAAATTAAAGATTGATTTAATTAAGGTTGATAAAATTAATGATTGACCAAGCATCACCTAAAGCAGTCTATTATTATTATTATTATTATTATTATTATTATTATTATTATTATTATTATTATTATTGTTATTGTTATTGTTATTGTTATTGTTGCTTTCACATTTTGGAGGGAAAATCTTTTTAGCCCATCATTTTGCTTTAATATATATAGAGAATAGAGATAGAGATAGAGATAGTGATGATATTGTATGGTTGGTATTAATGTCGACTAAGATGATAAATTTTCTCTATAAATTCGGCCCCTTCCAACCTAGACATTCTGGTTCCGCCCCTGCGTGCTATATAATCTTTTTTAATAAACCCTTCTAGTAGCTACGCCTTTCTCATCACGCTGTAAGAGAGGAACGATTTCCTCGGGAGGAAGATGAAGAATGATCGTGCCCCATGGAGAGTTCTGACCCATGTTAGCAAAAAGATCAGCACACTGGTTCCTTTCCCGAAGGGTGTGTTTGAGCTCGAAATTGGAGAACCCCTGCATGAGAGACTTGCAGTCCAAGATAAGGGCGTACGCCTCCATGAGAGCCTCGGGGTTTTTGCTGAGCACTTGGACAACAGCCAATGAATCTGTTTCTGCCTCAACTTTAGAGAAACCAAGCTGGTGAGCTAGACGGAGACCTTCGCGGATGCCCCAAAGCTCGGCCATGAAGCTGGTTGTGGAACCAATATTAGCAGTTAATGTAACACCCCGGATTTTCAAAACTTTTAAAACTTATATAATACAGGTAAATTCTCATTAAATCCCAAACAGGGCAGTACTAAACATAAGAATACGGGGTGTTATGCCACATCTGAGCTAGAGAACTCAGATGCACAGGCTAAACTATCTAATTATCCTTAAACAACATCATTACATCATTATGGCACGCAGGCCGAAGATGAAACTATCTATCTAAGCCTTGGGTCCTCTAGCGCGCTCCGGAGCTAATCGTCTGTGCCTGAAAGCCAAATATATCTGTTCAGCGAATAATGCTGGTAACCCACTCTAACGCGTTGAAATACCGTATAAGTATATATATATATATATATATATATATATATATATATATAAGAAAAGCCATTTTGAAGTAGGAAGATATATCCTAGGAAACTCTAGTTTCAAAACCGGAATAGACTCGACACATAGGGATAAGCACATTCAACAGTTACAATCAAGCATATAAAGATACTAGCATATATCCTACGGTCGCAGATTCACTTTATCTCATGTATATCATCATTCATCTCAACACACAAGCACACTTTGATGGCGCCACAGGACCAATCGCATGCCCATACATGAGGGTCAGCGCATATAGCTTTGACACGGCCCCGCAGCACCCTACCTCGTATCGCAACACGAAGGGGTCAATCGCAACCGACCGATGAACCGCAGCTCATCATAATGGTTGATCGCAACCAAACAGTGGACCGCAGCCCAAGAGTGATCATCTGACCGCAGCCAAGAATATGAACCGCAGCTCATGTAAAACGTTTGATCGCAACCAAACGGTGGACCGCAGCCCAAGAGTGTAATTCTGACCACAGCCAGCTTCTGAACCGCAGCTCAAGAATAACCAATTTGATCGCAACCAAATTGGGGTATCATGCACACATAACACATAGCAAGCACATGCAACCCATATTAACACATTGGGAAAGGGGAGAAAACATATAAAGAAACTTATGCGTGGTCATCCACAAACTAGGAATAGTCCTAAGGGGTTCATACTTCTTTCCCCTAGGCCAACGGGATACCAATTCAACTAGCATGCGATATATAAGACTCGTTTATCCTACGAATAGTACCCGAAACATCAAACTAGACTTAGGCACGATAAACGGAGTCCGTTGGAACACCACGAGGGTCGGGGAAACATCAAACGGAGGAAAGCACCATCCCGATGTGGGAAAACCAGCAGGTGGCCTGTAACACCCCAGATTTCCAAGACATTTAAAACTTATAATAAAGGTAGAATCTTATTAAATCCCAAGATATAAATACAAGCGTTCGGGGTGCTATGCCACACCTGGGCTAGAGAACCCAAGTGCACAGGCTAACTAACTAATATCCTCAAAGCGTAAATACGTAAACGTGGCACGCAGGCCAAAAGGGAAACTATCTACTTCTAAGTTCTAGCGCACTCCAGTGACTTAATCTTCTGTGCCTGAAAGCCAAATATATCTGTTCAGCGAGAGATGCTGGTAACCCACTCCAACGCGTTGAAATACAATACATATAGAGATATATATAGATATACGAAAACCATTTTGAGCATGAAGATATATCCTACGAACTCTAGCTTTAAAACCGGGAATGACTCGACAGATAAGGCCAGACACAAGCAACAGTTATAACGAGCATATGCAGTTCATAACAGATAAGGCAGATAAGGCAAAGCATAAACAATGATCATAACCCAACATGAACAATCCCCAATATAAATCCCATAGTCACATCCCCAAGACACTCGTAATCACAACTCGTCCATGTCACAACACATAACACACTTTGTTGGCGCCACAGGACCAATCGCATGCCCATACATGAGGGTCAGCGCATATAGCTTTGACACGGCCCCGCAGCACCCTGCCCCGTATCGCAACACGGAGGGGTCGATCGCAATCGACCGATGAACCGCAGCTCATCATAGTGTTTGATCCCAACCAAACAGTGGACCACAGCCCAAGAGAATGTCATCTGACCGCAGCCAGGAAAGAGGACGAACCGCAGCTCGTATAGAAACGTTTGATCGCAACCAAACGGTGGACCGCAGCCCAAGAGTATCAATCTGACCGCAGCCAGCTTCTGAACCGCAGCTCAGGATAACCAATCCGATCGCAACCGAATTGGGGTAACACCCACACATAACACATAGCAAGCACATGCAACCCATATTACACATTGGGAAGGGGGAGAAAGCGCATAACAAAAGCTATGCGTGATCCATCACATACTAAGAATAGTCCTAAGGGGTTCATACTCCTTCCACCTAGGTCAACGGGATACCAATTCAACTAGCATGCAATATAATAGACTCATAAACCTACGAACGGTACCCGAAACATCAAACTAGGCATAGGCACGATAAACAGAGTCCGTTGGGACACCACGGGGAACAGGGGAACATCAAACGGGGAAGCCGGGAACCCAAGGTGGGGGAAATTCCAGCGGGTAGCCAGTGGGTGGGGGCCACCCGCCGGCTGCCCGCCGGAAAGTACTGTTCCGGGCAGCGGGTCGCTGGCGGGCAGCTGCCCGCCCGCCGGCTACCCGCTGCCGGGCGGTGTTTCACGGCCGTGGGTAGGTGGCGGGTCCCCTACCCCCCCACCTACCCCCCACTGACTCTTTTCATCACTTTTGCGCCCCGGGAACCATTGTGGAACCCGAAACCATGCTTAGACACCTTACAACGCAATTAACGACAACACGTAGACAATTAACGGATCAAATACGAGAAACGAACGGCACATAACCTATCATGCTTTTCTAGACATAATCAACACCCAAACATGCGATTTCCCCACCCCACAATCCAAGAATCATAACATACGATACAACCTAGGGTTCTAATCACTTTTATATCAACAAGGATACGATTCGTCTTCTAATTGCAAGATTCGGTAAGAATAACACATAACCATCAAGAGCATCACACAATTATCAAGAACAACACACAATTATCAAGAACAACACATAATCATCAAGAACTCCATAATTATCAAGAATCTCCCAATATCAAGATTATCAAGATCCCTCATGGGATCATCACATCAAACATCAATAATCATCATCATATCTCGCCAATCACAATAATATGGGGGAAACCCTAAGGGGGAATCATAGCTATGAAAATAGGTTTTGTTGAGACATGGGTTACCTCTTAGCCTTAATTAATTACTTGGCTATGAAGGATCTTTCTTTAAGCTTTCTTGATTTCTTGATTTCTCCTAAGGGGATTCTTGGAAATCTTTGGGTGGTGAGAGATTATTGTGGTGGGGATTCTAGGTGCCTCCTAAGTTCCCTATTTATATATTTAAGACTCCTAGTTAGGGCCTGAATGGTATGAGTTTACTAATTCTATTCCTCATAGGGCTAGGGCTTGTTTTTGGGATAAGGGTCCATGGTCCATAGTGGACCATATTAATTAAAGAGGATCCTAATCATAATCTGAATAGTAAAAGGCCTACTTCCTTTATTCCTAACAGGCTTAAGATTCTTATTCGGGCAAGGGTCCACGGTTCATGGTGGACCTTACTAATTAATTAAAGGTAAATCTGACATAATTAAATCATATTTAATTATTATTAACGGGATTAATTAAATAATTAATCCGGGATTGAAGGCCGTAACACGGGGTGTTACACTCTCCCCCCCCCCCTACGAGAAGCTTTGTCCCTGAAGCTTGGAAATCATTGCAGGGTTAACGAGTCAAGAGAAGAACTGTGGTCCTATAGAGAAGGTATTCCACGGGGAAATTGTATACTTGCACGCCTATGTGTGTTGGGTTTTTGGGAACGATTAGGTTTACAGGGCTAAGAGAGTGGGTTTCGAACTTGAGGACACGGTGAATTCAGGAATTAGGATCGAGTTTTCGAGGTTGCAACTTAGGTTGTGAGGTTGCCACTTGTATGGAATCGTTAAAACATGGGATTGAGAATGGGGTCTGAAGGGTAGAAAGGGTTTTGAAATAAGGAAGGGGCCGATTTTCCGATGGAGGGAAAGGAATTCGGCTAGGATGGGTTAATGTTTCTCGATCCCAAGTGAATAATCTGGTTAGATGCTTTGATCACGATGCGCCGACGAGCTGATGATCCTCCTTCCTTGGTGTTGGTGCTTGCTTGACTTTTAAGATCCTTGTTAGACCTTGCTTCCCAGGCTAAGGTTTCATCCTTCGCTTCTTTCTTGAGGGAATTTCCCGTGGTGATTCAACACTTACTTCTTTAATGCGCCCAAGGTCTTGACCGAGTTGGGTCAACCAAGCCAATCTCTTAGGGCGCACTTCCCAAATTCTTCCCAAAGTCTCTTGGGAGTCGATGGACTTTGGGTTGAATTTCTCTTCTTATTGAATTTCATCTCCTCTTTAGTGGATGAAATTCTTAGTAAGACTTCATGTCTTACCCGAGGTTCGGCATTGTTGTGCCCTGTTTGTGTTATTTTTAATGATGAAGGTGTCCTTGTGTGCCCTTTTTCTTTTAAAGCGCAGTCGGTTACCAAATCTCGTTGTGGGATGACTCGGCGACTTTACGAGTCACCTCATTTCCTTGTGGGTCCTTAATGACCCTTGAAGTCTTGGCGCGAATGTGTTCTTCACCCTTTTGCTTAGCACCATGGGCTACGTAGTTCTTGATTCCATACAACTTGTAAGGAGTCCTCTGATTTGCTCGAACGATGTCCATGGTTTGGAGGAGTCACGGTCCCTCCTTAGAATTTTGACTTTTAAGGTTTTCGTGGGTTCTTAGTACGAGTTCCCAACTCGCCTCCTTGGTTTGCGCAATCCTTTACGCCAAACATCCCTAGTCGGTTGTATCGTAGGATCCGATTTCAATTACTCGTGCAATGTAATTGATTGTGATTTCCCGATGGTGTCTCGTGCGTCAAGGTCTTTTACGTAGGACACTATGTTTGGGTGGTCCATGGTTCCTTACCCAAGACTCACATTCCTCAATCGAGGCACACAAGTGCGCCACAAATCAATAAAATGAGGGGTTAAGAAATCAGCACATTGTACCAGTGGGCGCGAGGTGGGCGGTCGTCCGCCTGCCTGCCAAGCTCCTGCCAAGGACCCGCCAAGGTCCCGTCAAGGACCCGTTGGGGACCCGCGGGAAAGTGACTAGGAATAGTCAATTCCTTCGGGAAAGACCCCAAAAATGCACAGATTCATGTCCTGACAAGTCCCATGCCCTTGTGCACAATAAAAGGGACTTGGATACATAGGATGACCCATCGTACAATGTTCATTGATCCTTAAGCACGAGTTCTAGAGGTAGATATACATACATATATATATATCTATGTTTTCTTGGTCTAGGTTTAAAGGGGTGTAAGAAGTGCAAGGGCTAGGATTCAAAGTTGAGGGGCGGATAGGGTCGATGTCTCAAGGTCGTAATACAGGAAGGAAGGTTGCCACCTTGTACGGGTTTGTCTGTAATGAGGGATCAAGAGCGAGGTTTGGAGTGATAGGACGGATTCTTTAAGGAAATGGTACTTGATTGGCAAGGGGAGGGAAAGGGGCTAAGGACTCTTGGCTTCGAGTGATTATGCCTGTTTGGGGCTTGGTTGTGGCGTGCAGTCGAACTGGTGATCCCTTTTCCTTGGCTTTGTTTGATTCTAAGGTTTTCGTTTGATCTTTTCTTCCCGTGTCGAAGTCCCCTTCGTCTCTATGGCTTCTAGGGGAATTCTCGTGATGGTTTCCGTGCACGTTCCCCTTGGATGTCCAAAAGTCTGGACCCAGTCGGTTTAGTGGGTCAAACCCCTAGGTCTTGACTCCTAATCCTTGCCGAGGGTTCTTAAGGGTAAGGGGGGGTTTCGGGTTAGTCTTTCTTGTTCTATTGGGTTTCATCCCTTCCTTGGTGGATGAAATTCTTAGCAAGGCTTTATGTCCTCCTTGAGGTTCGGCCTGTTGCACCTATTTGACGATGTTTTCTGTAGCGAGGGCCCCTGACACATTGAACGTATTTGTTTGCCCGCTCTTGTCAACGCATGGCGTTCTTCGGTGGCGTACGTACAGGCTATGGTTTCTCGTGAAGCCTTCACGGTTTTCGTGCAAGGGTGGGGTGATACGTATTCGTAGCCTCCACCTACTTCGCCGATTCCTATCTAACAACTTATTTTAATATTGAATCAATGAATGTCGGTTCTTCACGCCCCTGGGCAGGGTAAGGGCCTTATGCTGCTCTACGGTTTTTTTAACAGGGTTTCCAAACAGAGTGGGGATATGAACTTAGAGTAAGGGCAATAACAATTTAGGGTTTCCGAGGGTTTGGGTTAAGCGCAACAAAGGGTGAGCAAGGTCATGACGGTTGCGAATTTGCTTTTAAGGTAATTAAGGATTCGGGTGGGAGTTTTCAACAAATAGGGGTATCAAGATGCTGGGGTTTCAGGGCGGATGATATTTTAAATTGGGGTGGTGGGGTCGCAAGGTGTCACGATATACTTACCTTGCACCCAAGGATTCGACTAATGGTGTCGTTCCTTCGCTACTTTAATAGGTGTCCTAGTTCCCCTTCCTGTTTGTTGTAGCCGCAACCCGGGTTTGCCGAGATAAGGCAACTTGTCGGAAGGTGCATGTCATTTGTCTGACTCGGGGTTATCGTGGTTACCCTGGGTTGGTGCGTATTGCAGTCCGTTCCTTTTAGCAGTCCTGACTGTAACGCCTCTTCTTAGTAGTCATCCAAATCTTCCTTTTCTTTGGTCAGGGTCCTTGTCAAGTCTTTTGACGGGAGTTAGGACGAGGCGATTTATCAGGTAAGTGTACGTTACCCATTTGTGGAAGTAAACTTATCTATTTGCACCCTTACCTGGTGTGGTAAGCGTAGGGGGAGGTTCCTTTAAGTTAGAGAGGGATGAAGTGAGGGGAGGTTATGTGTAGGTTTCACAATCTCACTGCGCGTCCTAAGATTCCTGGATCCTATGTTCCTAAGTACCTAGAGTTCAAGCCTAGTGTCCTAAAGTCCGGTCTTAAGAGTCTTATCCTAGGGTCAAACTTAAGCTCTGATACCAACTGTAACACCCCAGATTTCCAAGACATTTAAAACATATAATAAAGGTAGAATCTTATTAAATGCCAAGATATAAATACAAGCGTTCGGGGTGCTATGCCACACCTGGGCTAGAGAACCCAAGTGCACAGGCTAACTAACTAATATCCTCAAAGCGTAAATACGTAAACGTGGCACGCAGGCCAAAAGGGAAACTATCTACTTCTAAGTTCTAGCGCACTCCAGTGACTTAATCTTCTGTGCCTGAAAGCCAAATATATCTGTTCAGCGAGAGATGCTGGTAACCCACTCCAACGCGTTGAAATACAATACATATAGAGATATATATAGATATACGAAAACCATTTTGAGCATGAAGATATATCCTACGAACTCTAGCTTTAAAACCGGGAATGACTCGACAGATAAGGCCAGACACAAGCAACAGTTATAACGAGCATATGCAGTTCACAACAGATAAGGCAGATAAGGCAAAGCATAAACAATGATCATAACCCAACATGAACAATCCCCAATATAAATCCCATAGTCACATCCCCTAAGACACTCGTAATCACAACTCGTCCATGTCACAACACATAACACACTTTGTTGGCGCCACAGGACCAATCGCATGCCCATACATGAGGGTCAGCGCATATAGCTCTGACACGGCCCCGCAGCACCCTGCCCCGTATCGCAACACGGAGGGGTCGATCGCAACCGATCGATGAACCGTAGCTCATCATAGTGTTTGATCACAACCAAACAGTGGACCACAGCCCAAGAGAATGTCATCTGACCGCAGCCAGGAAAGAGGACGAACCGCAGCTCGTATAGAAACGTTTGATCGCAACCAAATGGTGGACCGCAGCCCAAGAGTATCAATCTGACCGCAGCCAGCTTCTGAACCGCAGCTCAGGATAACCAATCCGATCGCAACCGAATTGGGGTAACACCCACACATAACACATAGCAAGCACATGCAACCCATATTACACATTGGGAAGGGGGAGAAAGCGCATAACAAAAGCTATGCGTGATCCATCACATACTAAGAATAGTCCTAAGGGGTTCATACTCCTTCCACCTAGGTCAACGGGATACCAATTCAACTAGCATGCAATATAATAGACTCATAAACCTACGAACGGTACCCGAAACATCAAACTAGGCATAGGCACGATAAACGGAGTCCGTTGGGACACCACGGGGAACAGGGGAACATCAAACGGGGAAGCCGGGAACCCAAGGTGGGGGAAATTCCAGCGGGTAGCCGGTGGGTGGGGGCCACCCGCCGGCTGCCCGCCGGAAAGTACTGTTCCGGGCAGCGGGTCGCCGGCGGGCAGCTGCCCGCCCGCCGGCTACCCGCTGCCGGGCGGTGTTTCACGGCCGTGGGTAGGTGGCGGGTCCCCTACCCCCCCACCTACCCCCACTGACTCTTTTCATCACTTTTGCGCCCCAGGAACCATTGTGGAACCCGAAACCATGCTTAGACACCTTACAACGCAATTAACGACAACACGTAGACAATTAACGGATCAAATACGAGAAACGAACGGCACATAACCTATCATGCTTTTCTAGACATAATCAACACCCAAACATGCGATCTCCCCACCCCACAATCCAAGAATCATAACATACGATACAACCTAGGGTTCTAATCACTTTTATATCAACAAGGATACGATTCGTCTTCTAATTGCAAGATTCGGTAAGAATAACACATAACCATCAAGAGCATCACACAATTATCAAGAACAACACACAATTATCAAGAACAACACATAATCATCAAGAACTCCATAATTATCAAGAATCTCCCAATATCAAGATTATCAAGATCCCTCATGGGATCATCACATCAAACATCAATAATCATCATCATATCTCGCCAATCACAATAATATGGGGGAAACCCTAAGGGGGAATCATAGCTATGAAAATAGGTTTTGTTGAGACATGGGTTACCTCTTAGCCTTAATTAATTACTTGGCTGTGAAGGATCTTTCTTTAAGCTTTCTTGATTTCTTGATTTCTCCTAAGGGGATTCTTGGAAATCTTTGGGTGGTGAGAGATTATTCTGGTGGGGATTCTAGGTGCCTCCTAAGTTCCCTATTTATATATTTAAGACTCCTAGTTAGGGCCTGAATGGTATGGGTTTACTAATTCTATTCCTTATAGGGCTAGGGCTTGTTTTAGGGATAAGGGTCCATGGTCCATAGTGGACCATATTAATTAAAGAGGATCCTAATCATAATCTGAATAGTAAAAGGCCTACTTCCTTTATTCCTAACAGGCTTAAGATTTTTATTCGGGCAAGGGTCCACGGTTCATGGTGGACCTTACTAATTAATTAAAGGTAAACCTAACATAATTAAATCATATTTAATTATTATTAACGGGATTAATTAAATAATTAATCCGGGATTGAAGGCCGTAACACGGGGTGTTACATGGCCGGCAGGTGGAGGACCACCCGCCGACTGCCCGCCGGCGGCGAGAAACCGGCAGCGGTTGCCCGGCGGGCAGTCGCCTGCCCGCCGGCTGCCTGCTGCCGGCAACGCCCTTAGGGGCAGCAGGTCGGTGGCAGGTTTCCCCTACCCCCCACTGACTCTTTATCGAAATAACCGTCCCGGGATCTTTTGTGGAACCCGAAACCATGCTTAGACACTTTTAAACGCAATTGATGACACCACGTAGACAATTAACGGATCAAAAGCACGAATCAAATAGCACATATCCTATCATGATTTCTAAGCATAATTAACACACGAACATGCGAATTCCCACCCAAATATATCAAGAATACCACAATATGAATTTCACGATTCATCCTAGGGCTCTAATCATATTTAAATAATTAAGATCATGGTTCATCTTTTAACATCAAGAAACACCAAGATTTATCAAGAACATCTCATAATCATCAAGAACCTCTTATCATCATCAAGATCATCACGATCACACATAAATTCATCCCATCAATAATCAAGATCATATTATCAACATCATAAACGATTTATCAAGACTCGAGTATAGGGAAGAAGCCAAAGAAGGAGATTATAGCAAAGAAAATAGGTTTTGTTAAGACATGGGTTACCTCTCAGCCTTAATTAATCCTCCCTTGGCTATAAAGGTTCTTCTCAAAGATTTTCATCCGATTGATCTCCCTAGGCTTGTGGTGGTGAATCTCCCGGGAATATTTTCGTGTAATATAACTATGGGTGGTAAGGGTTCTAATTGCTTTCTAATCCCCTATTTATAGAATCAGGAATCCTAATCTCAATCTGAATAATAAAGGCCTACTTTCTTTATTCCTAATAGATATATAGGTTTGGGATTCCTAATTAGAATCTGATTAGCAAAAAGGTTTATTTTCTTTATTCCTAATAGGCTTAAGACTCTAGTTTAGGTAAGGGTCCACAATCCATGGTGGACCACATTAATTAATTAAAGGGAATCCTTAACCCAATTAAATCCTTTTTAATTATTATTTAGCGGAATTAATTAAATAATTAATCCAGGATGAAGGCCATAACACGAGGTGTTACAGTGAAACCCGCCACCCACGTACCTATGTGGTCACGCAAGAGAAGACCAGCGATAGCAAGGCCGGTGGACGCTTTCTTCGCCCTGTCGGAGTTGATTTTTATGAAGCCCGGAGGTGGTGGAAACCAGTGGACCCAAACCTACTTGGCCACCGCGAGCTCGTTGTGTTTAGTGAGGGCTTAGTAGTCTTCGTTGGCTTCAGATTTCGTCTTTTTAACAATGTCCGCGGCGGAGATCCATCTATTGTTGAAGACCATCTCATTTCTTGCCCACCAGATATTACATAACAAATGAGGGAAGAGGAGATGCTAACGATCATCCGCGGTACCTCCCATTTTTCCGATGCAAGCAGATTCCATCTAGAGGGAGAGAGGAAGGTGGTTGCTGATGGCGAAGGTTGGAGGGAAGGTTGTTAAGCCCCAGCAGTCCTTCGTCAACTTGTAGTGCCTGAAAAGGTGGTCCAGAGATTCTTCGCTTTGGCCGCATCTTTGGCAATATCGTCATCTACAAAGCCTCGCCGTTTCCGTTCCACGTTAACAAGGAGGCCATTTTTGGCGATTTTCCAGATGAAAAATTTCACTCTTTCCTTGCAGCAAAGCTGCCAAATCCACTCGTGGGAGGAGGGAGCATCGACCGAACCTGCAATAAAGGAAAAGGCTGAACTTACCGTTGCTATGCCAGTGTCGGAGTGTGGCCAGTAGAGCCTGTCTTCGTGCACATTAGTAAATGGAATCAGGATGGCTAAAATAAGGTTGATCGCGTCGACCGGCAGGAGGGATTCAAGTTTCATAGTGTTCCAAGATTATCATTATTTATAACATCCCGGATAAGTAAGCTATCGGTGTGAGGTGGGATTGAGTGTGTCGTAAGAGCAGCAAGCGGCTTATCTCCAACCCAATGGTCGTGCCAAAAATTGATTGAGGAGCCTGTACCCACTTTCCATCTGAGCCCCTCTTTGAGTACATTTCTCCCCTTCAAGATGCTATGCCAACCCCACGAGGAGTTGGCTTTTTCAGGATTGAAAGGAAGTCCCCGTCTTTGACATACCTTTCCCGCATCAGCTTGACCCAAAGCTTGTCCTGATTCGTCAGAACTTGACCGGACAACTTAGTCAGGAAAGCTAGGTTGAAGTCTTTAGCTTTCCTGAGTCCTAGGCCCCCTTCATTTTTGGGCTTACAAATGTCATCCCAGCACACAGTGTGGACTTTTTTGGAACCTTCTACATGCCCCCAAAGGAAGTTCCTGCAAATTCTGTCAATGGTATTGCACGTACTTACCGGGAGAGCCATGGATTGCATGGTGTAAGTTGGGACAGTGGCAAGGGAGGCTTGGACAAGGGTTCTTTTTCTCGCCATGTTGAGGGAACTAGCTTTCCAGGTGGCAAGTTTAGCTCTCATTTTGTCGAGAACGGCTGAGAAGGTGTCTTTGGTGACCCTTTTTTGAAGGATTGGCATACCGAGGTGGGATCCGAGATGGGTGGCAATTGGGATGCCCATAACGTCTCCTACTTTCTTCTTCGTACCTGCATTTGTGTTAGTGGAGCAAAAGATTTCGGATTTCGAGAGGTTTACCTTGAGGCCTAAGACACTGCTAAAACGTTTAAGGCAGTCCATCATAACATTGGCTTGCCCTTCTGAGGCCTCGCCAAATAGTAATATGTCATCCGTGAAGAAAATATGAGAAAGGCCCATCCCCCCACGGGTGATATGAATAGGCTTCCAAAGACCCGACGATACCAAGTTCTGTATTTCATACGCCAGACGTTCCATAATGATGTTGAAGAGGTACAAGGCGAGAGGGTCCCCCTGGCGGAGAACCCTCCCTGGGACGAAAGACCGGAGGCGACCACCATTCCAAAGGATCGCAATGTCGCTCTCCCTTAGGGAGAAGAGGATAAGATCAATAAATCTTCTCGGGAACCCAAGGTTACTCAGAGTCTCCTCGAGAAAAGACCAGTCAACGCTATCATAGGCTTTATGGAGGTATATTTTGACCACCATGAGGCCCTTCTTACCCCGCTTCTTTGAAATATAATGAACCACTTCCTGAATGAGGACCACGTTGTCCAACGTAGACTGACCTGGGAAGAAGCTATTCTGGTGGGGGCCAATTAACCTGCACATGATAGGTGTAACACCCCTTAAATTCCATGCTATTTAAAGCCTTAAAACATGCATATATCTAAACCAAAACATCAAACACAGCGGAAGATTGAAAGAGGAAATATATAGACTGGAAGTAAAGGGGTGCTATGCCACGCTCACCCAGAGGTGAAAGCACAGGCTAACATCTGCATTGTTCAAAATCTAAAACCAATCATCAAAGAGTACTAAGTCTAAATTGGCTCACAGGCCACAAAACATAAGGGAGGAGCTACACTAGCTGGCACTAAACCGCGCACTCGTCTAAGCATCACCTGAAAGAAACATATAAAACATGAGACGACGCTCGGTCAGCGAATAACGCTGGTAACCCACCAATACATGTGAAATATCATACATAGATAAGATATAAGTTATAAAGCCATTTTTGGAATGGAATATATATATATAAGTTCAAAACCAAGAGTAATAGTCAACACAAGACTCAAACACTCTCAACAAGAACACGGGAACACATCCCAAGACTACAAGGAACAACAACGACTCACAAGAAGTCTCAAGGTATATTCTATCTTCACACAATAGATTAACACCCGACATGCATAACTCAAAGGAACAAGGACACACCAAATGGCAACACATGCCTTTGTGACTACACACGTCACAAGAAGAGAACTCACAACAACGGCTACACAAGCCCTCGTGACATCACCCATCACGAGTTGATATGCCTTCCTTATGTCCGGTTCCAACCTTATGGCTACCCCCAACCTTATAGCTAGTTCCAACCTTTACCTCCAGGACCCTGTACAACCAAGTCCAACCTTTTCCCTCCGAGGACCGTCGTCCCCATCCGCCGACAAACTGCCAACAAAACCACCGATTTTATAGTACACGAGGGTACCGATCACACACACGGCAACACATGCCTCCCAAGAAATACGTAAACCTGACATACAGGTCACAACTCCATAATCACGTCATGGCCACCACGAGGACCACTGCAATACCTTGGTGACTAGTGTCCCATACCACTAATCGTGCAATCTAGGGAAAGCCACACACACCACACCTTAACAGGAATCAATCAACGGATCACAACGAAGATATGAAACCATACTCAATCAAGGAATGTGTCACAGCCCAACAACAACAACGATGAATAACACAAGTTATCATCAACCAATAAGAAGGTACAAACAACACACACGCTAGCATTTAAACAGCGAACTAGCATGCTTATCAAACGGGTAAACCAAACGTAGTTCCGAGGAACACACAAGACTCATCACGGTTCAACGAAATACAATGTTGAACACTTAGCACGATTCAAGACACCAAAACCTACATGGATACCTACCACATAGTTCTAGACATACGAAACATCAAGAAGACGCTCAAATAGTTCCACAAAAGAACATCGGGAAGTCAAAAGACCAAATACCGAGTCAAAAGAATCACGGGGAACAAATCCCCAACCAACCACACATCGTACCCCGCGGGTGGACCCACGGGTAGGCCCCTACCCGCGGTTCCGCCCGCGGGTACATTACCCACAAGCGCCATGTACCCCGCGGGTGGGCGACGGGTGGACCCATACCTGCCGTTCCGCCCGCGGGTACACATCTGTACCAAAATAATCCCTTCGGAGATTTTCAACTCCAAGCTCAAATTCAAGTCCAAAACATGCCAAATCTCACCAAATACAACAAAATGACTTGAATCAAAGGAATAGCCAAGCAATGGCATACATGAGACCTAATAACAAGCTCTAGATATGCATTTTCACAAGACAATGCATCAACACTCACATTTCATAGCAAAATCACATGTAGAATCCAAGAAATAATCATATAGGTAAGCAAAATAGATTTTGTAGAGCATGGGTTACCTCTTGAAGAAAAAAACCTTCTCTTAACACCTCACCAAGCTCCTAACAAAGCTCACCTCCAAACCCACTTCAAGAACACACCAAAAGATCATAAAGATTCTATCTTTAAGAAAAGACACCTTAGAAAGCACTAAAAACACAAGATGAACATGGGTCTTACCCTCCTAGATGCCCAAATGTATGAAAGGTAGAATCTTGGAGACAACTCTTGAAGTTTTGACAAAGCTTCAACTTGGCTTGGAAGAAAAGCTATCTACCTTTTTAGAGAGAAGGTAGAGCTAGAATTTTGGAAAGTGTAAGGAGAGAAATGAGGGTGTTCTACTAGGTTAGCTTACAATACTAACACAAGGTGAAAAGTCAAGAATACCCTTACTAACATGAAGAGGTGTAAGGAACAAGGGAACTCCTTACAAAGCTTAAGGTACAACCTTGACTTTGGAGTTTACTAGTCAATTACTAGTCCCCGACTATTGAATTTTCAGGATTTTAGGAATTAAATTACCAATTGAAATAGGATTAATTATTTAATTGATCCCTTAATCGAATTTGGATTTCGGGGTGTCACAATTGGTCTCATACGGTTAACAATGGTTTTAGAGATTACCTGAAAAGCCACATTTAGGAGAGTGATTGGTCTGAAGTCAGCTGCGGTCTCAGGCACCTCCTCTTTAGGAATAAGGGTGATAAAAGCTTGCACCAGTGAATTAGGGACTTTTCCAGAATGAAGCTCTTGATTGACCATAACGGTGAGAATCGGTCCCACGTCTTCCCAGAAGAACTAGTAGAAAGCCGCAAGGATCCCATCAGGGCCCGGGCTACCAAACTTCTTCATGCCGAATACAGCTTTCTTTACTTCTTCCATTGAGGCCCTACGGGTAATGGAAGACACCTCCACCCTGGAGAGAATGTGATTGTGCCCTATCGGAACAATAGAAAGGGATTCCTCGGGGTAAGACCTGCAAAAGAGCGAATAGAAAAAGTCAGTAATGTGATTAGAAAGAGTCGTTGGGTTGTCCGTCCACTCTCCCGAAATTTTTAGGAGTCTGACTCTGTTTTTATTCCTCCTAATCAGCGCTGAGTTATGGTAGAATTTTCTGTTCCTGTCACCATCTCTAATCCAGTCCATCCTAGATTTTTGAAACCAAACCACCTCTTCTTGGTCAAGGACCTCATTGTACTCTTTCGTGAGGGCTCTATCAAGATCTTGCAAGGAGTTAGATATATTATAATCATCTGCCCTTTGGACCCCCTGAATTCTTGCCTCAAGACGTCTTTTTCTCATAAAGATGTTCCCAAAGATGTTGCGATTCCAAAACCTACTTTTCTCCGAGATAGTGGCAATAATAGATTCAATTCCCTGAAGACCATCCGACGTTGCTTCTCTCCAAATCTTCCCATAGTCTTTTCTTGTCAACCACGCAGATTCAAACCGAAAAGGGCGGTGGTTAGAATCAGGTGGACTACCCGCTTGATCAACAAACATTAAGGGGATGTGATCGGAATGGAGCCTTGGGAGAACAAAGGCTTTTCATTCGGGAAAAACATGATGAGCGTAACCATTCCAGAGGACTCCGTCAAGCCTCCACATCATAGTGGCCCTGTTACCAGCAAGTCGATACCAAGTAAACTTTGGGCCTAAGTGCCCGGGATCAATCAAACTGCAAATGCTATAGCCCTCCACAAATCTTTGGAGGCCACTAAGATTAATAGATTCACTTCCCCATTGCTCGTCAAGAGAAGCAATGTCATTTAAGTCCCCCATAACAATCCAAGGATTCTGTAACGAACTCCCAAAGTTCTTGCAGTTTTCCCAGAACCTACACTTGGCCAAAAGGTTAGGACGCACATAACTAAAGGTAATAAAGACATCCCCCGACCTATTCTTCACTTTAGTGTGAATGGACTGGGAAGTGTGACTCACCACCTCAAGGTCAATATGACCTTGTTTCCAAAACAACAGAAGGCCACCAGCGAACCCAAGCGGATTAACAATAAATTGATTATTGAAACCTAAAGAGTAGGTGGAATTAATCATTTTATCCGCTTTGTGGGACCGAATCTCAAAGAGGCAAAAAACATCTGCCTTAGTCTTAGTCAGGAGCTCTTTGACGTGCTTTCGAACCCGATTGTTGACAATGCCCCTACAATTCCACGAGATGATCTTCATTTAGAAGGTTCGGAGGGCAGGGAAGTTTGGCAACCGCCTTCCCCGAGCGTGAGCCCCAAGTTGGAATTGGCATCCACTAAGGGAGCCGAACCCGCCACAAAGTCAGCTTCCGAGGTGAAAGAACTACCACAATGAAAAGACTTCGGCAAACCACCAAGATTGGACCACGACTCAGGACCCCAATCATAAGGAACCCTCACAGTTCCAAAGCCTCTACCCCACCTCCCCTCCCATTACCACGGCTGGCGAGTTGAGTTCTCCCACGTCCCCTGGATTTACCGTTAGGGAACTGTTGAGAGCTCGAACTACTAGGTACCACAGAATTAGAGATGGCAGGATTCTGGATGATGGTAAACCGGTGAGGCTGGGGAGGGGTGTAAGGTGAGGAAGAAGACTTACCTTTGGAGCTTTTGCCCCATTCTCTTGTCTTCTTTACTGCCGGAGTGGGTTGAGCTTTGCTACCAACTATCTCTTCCAGTCCAGCTAAAGAGCCGAATTGGTTCCCCTTCCCCCGAGTGGCATTTTTGTTCTGCTTGTTATGCCGATTGTTGTTTGCCAGGGCCTTGTCAGCGTTTTTCCATAAGGGCTATCTTTAGCTGGGGTAGGCGAGTAAGAAACAGTAGTTCCAGAAGGTTGTTGTAGTGCAGGGGGTTTCTGTGCTGGTATCCTGCTGAGTTTCCCCTTCTTTCTCAGCAACAGGGGTTTCGTTTAGGTCTATGTCGGTTCTCACCGGATTCTTGGTGGGGGCAAGATTGTTCACTATGACCGATCATTCCACAGCCGAAGTAGATAACGTGGATACTTTCATACTCTACGAACTGGAGTTGGTCTTCAACCCAGATTTCCATCACCAATGGTTTGTCCAAGTCGACCTCAACTGCCGCCCTTGCATAACTCCCTTTAACAACCGAGATTGTGGTACGGTCTAGCCGTAGAGGCTTGCCAACACCCTCGAGGATGTTCTTGACCACATCGTCTCTGAAATATTCAGCCGCAAGTATTGGTAAGAGAACCCAAACCGCCATTTTCGAGATTTTTGCCGTAGCAGGATCAAATTTGGATTGCCATCTCTGTGTCACCAAATAGTTGTCGAAAATCTTCCATGGGCCATCAAGGAGAACGTGAAGATAGTCAGTCTTGTTGTCAAACCTGGCCACGAAGCAACCATATCCAATGTCTATCAACTCAACTCTTCCTTGGATGTTCCAAAGGTTTGGCAGTTTGTTGTTAAGGACGTTGAAGTTCACCGATTCCCCAAAGTATTTTACGTGCAAAGCCATCTTCCACTGCTGACAGAGCTCTCTGCGAAGTTCCTTGGAGATCCGGACCCTAAGTCTACCATCTGAAGCGGTTTGCATGTCGAACTCGACGTCGGGGTCTATCTCCGGATCTGTAAATGCCCACACTGTAGCATCCGATAAGCGAGGACCATCGCCGCCCAGAGGATGTGATGCGATTGCATCTGCGAAGGATCGTTTAGACTTCTTGCTAGCAAGTTGCGTAGGTTTTGCGTCCACCAGGCTATCATTAGGCGGAAGGTTGAAAGCCTCTGCCGACGACGTCATGGGTTGCACCAGCCCCAAGCCGCCAGTAACGACTATAAGGAGGCGGGAAACTTTCTTAAAATAGGTGGTGCCACGAAGAAAAGGATCGCTCAAACGTTAGAGAGAATCGCCTCACCGCGTGCTATATAATCTAATTATCATGTATTCATGTCAAGTGTATAAAAAATTAATATATTTATATAATATAGTAAAAATAGTTTTAAACATAAAATGTCAAATTTTAAAATTATTTTAACATTAAAAAGAATTATTTAACAACATTAAAGAAAATAAATAACAAAAGAATATATAATTGTTTTTGTGACAATGAAACATGTAATCACTATCTGAGTGTGTGCAATTGGTAAGTCATGCTCTTATGTAATAACTTGCGAATTTTACATGCATGAGAGGTAAATCATACTAGAAAGACCCACAGCTATCTCTCGAGCACAGGTTGAGGTTCGGCCTCAATGGGAAAAGAAAATGGAGCACCTAACAACGCATCTTCACAGACCAAGAACTACGAGATCAACCCTTTCATTCTGGGGTGACGGAGGGATCGTACCATTCGAGCCGTTTTTTTCATGCTTTTCCCGGAGGTTTGGAGAAAGCTGCAATCAATAGGATTTCCCTAATCCTCCCTTCCCGAAAGGAAGAGCGTGAAATTCTTTTTTCTTTCTGCAGGGATCAGGAGATTGGATCTAGCCGTAAGAAGAATGCTTGGTATAAATAACTCACTTCTTCCCCTTTTGACCGAAGGATATTGATAGAAACAGTTAATTTTGAATAATAAATAGCAAAAAAGATATATAAAATTGGACTGAGTTAGTATTTAATATTTGGACTATATTTAAATATAATGTTGCATTAATTATTAATTCAATTCAATGTTGTGTTATCGTATAAGGAAACAAAAATGCTACATACTGTACAATTCAATTGGTTGGATATATAGCTACGACAAGTATTTTCGTGCTTAAAGCAACCTTTAGCGTATAAGGCAAACATTGGAAGCATCCTTAGCTTAAATCAAAATGATTGGCTATTTAGTAACTAAATCAAAAAAAGTTCTGTTGACTGTCAAAAATCTTGGTGGTCAAGCAATATAGTTGTGACTCTCTCATCCTCATAAATTTGAACCCTAAATACACATGATGTTTTGTTATACATGTACTTGATTAGTGTTGTAACGGACTTGATTAGTGATCATACTGCAGGCACAAAAATCTTTTTTTTTTTTTTTGTCTACTTAATCATCTCTCCCAAGATGATAAGATACCAAATTGGTCATAATAATTAATTAGGTCAAACTACCTACTAGGTCCTTGTACTGTAGGGTTTTGTTCATTTTAGTCATTGTACATTAATTTTGTTCAATTCAATCCCTGTACTTTAAAATTTAAAACAATTAAGGACAAAACATAACACCGTTTATTTTTTTCCGTTAAGTTTGCTCACGTGGCGTTCGATTTGCCATGTCAAATTTTGTGATATGGTATTGTCATGTCAACTTTTGTGGTGTGGCATAAAACAATATTATTTTTGGACAAAATCTGACATGGAAAATCGAACGCCATGTGGGCAAACTTAACGGAAAAAATAAACAGTGTTAAATTCTGTCCTTAATTGTTCTAAATTTTAAAGTACAAGAATTGGATTGAACAAAATTAAGGTACAGGGACTAAAATGAACAAAATGCTATAGTACAGGGACCTAGCAGGTACTTTAACCTAATTAATTAATATAGTTGATACATTGATGCGTAACCATCTTATCTAATCGATAACTTGAATTAGATAATCACATTATCCAATGAATTGAAGTTAATTGAAACTGATTAATTAGCTATAACTTTCTATCCATTCTTCCAAAAGGCTGAACCCCAACCCTAAGGGCCCCTCACACCCCGGCCCGCACGGGTTTAACTCAATAACTTCCTATCCATGCAACTACAAAAGGATGTATGTCAACCTACACATGTGATTTCATGGATGATGAAAGATCATATTATTTATATTCTTGCCTTATTCTTACTCAATATTTGTAGCACGCATTTACTATTGAATATTTTGACTAAATTCATTCTTACGAACACATTAGAGATAGGTCTAGATAAGCAAGTTAAACCTATTGCACCTTCTTTGTATATTAAAAGTCGTATTGGGATATTTTCTTAATTACATTATTGATTTATACTTAAAATTGATTTATACTTAAAATGGTCAATATTAAACTTTTAGAAAAGAAGTAATTAAATGTTAATTACCGGCTTAAAATCGTATATCTAGACATACATTTCTATCACTTGTTTATTATCCTATTTCAAGAAGTGTTACGTTTCAACAACGCGGTTTCAATAGCTCCTTCTCTAAATAAGGGACTTCTTCAAAAAGTGTTACAACAAGTATTATAATTACTTCTTCCTCGAATCCCACTGAGAACATGAATGGAGAAAAGTCTCGGGATGATGGAAGGTGTGGATTGGATTTTTTATGCGTGTATGAACACTGGAGTCTTACAATTGGTTGATTGCGTTGTTAGATAAAAATAGCTTAAAATGACATATTAAGTGGCTATTTGTGGTACAATTATTAGTGGGGTCCATTTCCGATTTAGGTCGGGTGAAAGTGGATTTGGGTTCTTCATAGTGAGACGAAGAGATTGATATATTGTACGCTCAAAACGGATAATGGGTGAATGAGATATTGATTCTCAAGGTAGACCTATTGAGTTGGAAAAATGAAGGGAAAAAGTGAAGCATTTATCCCACATTGGTTTGGAAAGTGGGTTTGCACCACTATTTATACAATAGCTCTTTTAAAACTTATTGAATTGTATGTATAGCATAGACGCTCTCTTTTGTGTGTAGGGGTGCAAATTAAGACAAAAACCACAAATGTTTGTTGTTCTCAGCTCCAAAACTCTCATTGTTTGGGTGCTCAAACAATTGAATCGTAGCATGTTTTATCCTTGGAAACCTAGCCTACAACGCTCTTACGGAACAGGCCGGGAATGGCATGGAATGGCATAGCATTCCGAGTAATAGGCATATTCCTTTGTTTGGTAACCATTTCTAGTATTCCTGGTAATAGCCTATTACCTCAAATAAGGTATTAGCTATTACTCCATGCCATAGCATTCCGAGTAATAGGCATATTCCTTTGTTTGGTAACCATTTCTAGTATTCCTGGTAATAGCCTATTACCTCAAATAAGGTATTAGCTATTACTAGGGCCCCCATGGTATTAGCCTATTACTGAACGCACGCTCAGGAATAGATTTTAGAATCTATTTTCTTTTTTACCCCTTTCTTTAACCTATTTTTTTTTATCTTATATATAAATTTATCCTATTTCACCACCGTCGTCGCCGCCACCATCACCGCCGCCACCACCACCACCACCACCACCACCACCACCATCGCCGCCGCCGCCGCCGCCCCCACCACCACCATCGCCACAACCGTCGCCGTCCCCACCACCACCGCCGCCCCCACCACTGTCATCGCCACCACCACCACTACCACTCCAGTACCACCACCGCCACCACCACCATCACCACCACCGCCACCACCATCGCCGCTGCCGGTCGCCACCACCACCACCGCCACCGGAACCACCACCCAACAGCACCACCACCACCACCACCGCCACAACCGTCGCCGCCCCCACCACCACTGCCACTACCATCACCGTCAATCGTCACTGTCACCACCACCACCGTCGCCCCCACCACTGTCACCGCCACCAGCACCACTACCACCCCACCGCCACCACTATCGCCACCACCACCACCACCGCCGCCGCCGCCACCACCACCATCGCCACCATCACATATTTTATAAGGGTATTTATGTCTTTTAAAACATATTTCATTTCTATTCCTTAAATCAACCAAACACTGTAATATAATTCCTAAAGTCTATTCCTTCCGCGAACCAAACAATATAATACAATTCCTATTCTATTCCTTTCATATTCCATTCCTTATGGAATAGCATTCCTATTACCTCAAAATTCATTCCGTGAACCAAACGTGCTGTTAGCACTTGTGGGAGGTTTTAAGGAAAGAGTGATTCGCTCGACTCGTGCTAACAACCTACACCAAACCCGAGCCATATCTCTTCACCCTATCCTTCCCAATTTTTTGTAAAATAATAATCCTTATTTTGTAGGATTATTATTTGGGTTTTACCAATGAAATATCCCACATGCGCGACTCCCCGAGCCATATCTCTTCACCCTTTCCTTCCCAAATTTTTCGTAAAATAATAATCCTTATTTTGTAGGATTATTATTTGGGTTTTACCAACGAAATATCCAACATGCGCGACTCGCAATTTATCTCTGCAGTAGTTCTAGGGACGCTGTCCTATGGGCTTAGGATTAGTTCGACAAAACTGAGATCACCTAAGTATAAAAATAAATAAATAAATAATAAATAATTTTATATTCAAGCTTAATCCTTAAGGCCCTCTCAAGTTTGAGTTTGATTAATTTCTTCTGAGTATTTTTAGTGAAAATATAATACTTTTATAATAGTCAATAAGTAGTGAAAATATAATACTTTTATAATAGTCAATAACTACTACATGTTTACTAAAAAGTATATATAATGTATTGCTTTTCGATAAACAAGTAATGTGTTCCAACGAATTGAAAACATATGTAATAAACCAGTGGCCGCCTTCTCCGATTGCAAAAGTTAGGCTCATTTGATGAGGGAGGGGTATGTTTAAAATTTTGCAATCACAACTCAATAGTTTGTGATTTATGATATGATATGTTAATACGATGCAAAATAAAACATTAAACTACTAACATATAAGTATTTAATCTTAACATGTATCATGTTATTAATGGGTTGACCTGTTAAAAACTCGTTAAAATTTGTGTCTTAAGGGATCAACTTGTTTAACCCGTTTAAACTTGATAAGTTATACACTAGGAGTATGACGACAAATTATATCGTGCACCGCGGTGCATAATCGATTATGCACCGCGCTTCAAAACGATGTCGTTTTGTTTAATGAAAATAAACGGCATCCGTTTCGCGCCATTTCGCACCCTTCCGCAAAAAATAACTCTGTTATTCAGTTTCATTTTGCATACACTACGGTTTCAGTTCAACACAACTACAGTTTCATTTCGATATAACTACAATCTCATTCAATATTTATAGACTCAAATATGTGAAAATGTTACTTAATTTATTTTATATACACTATAGTTTCATTAAAACACAACCACATGATCATTTCGATATAATTACAGCTTCATTGCACAATATACACTCAAATATGTGAAATGTTATTCAGTTTCATTTTATATACACTACAGTTTCATTTCACCACAACTACAGTATCATTTTGATATAACTGCAGTTTCATTTGATAATATAAAAATAATACGTAAGGCAGTGTCGGTTTAGATACACTGTAGTTTCAGTTGGTAATTAACACACATAAAAATGCGTGCTCCGTTAACAGTAACGGCGTGCCGTTTCTTAAAGAAACAGCATCGTTTTGACCGCGGTGCACGTTCACCGCGGTCCACGATATAACGACTGGAGTATGACACCCTAGCAAAAAAAGAAAAAAAAAAGGCATAATTCACACAGCAATTATACTGTGGACCGCGGTCCAAAAACGACGTCGTTTCTTTAAGTAAAGAAACGGTGCGCCGTTACAGTTAACGGAGCGCGCATGTTTGGTGTATTAATTACCAACTGAAACTACAGTGTATCTAAACTGACACTACAGTGTGTCAGTGTATCTAAACTAACACTGCCTCACGTATTATTTTTATATTATCAAATGAAACTGCAATTGAATTGAAATGAAACTGTAGTTGTGTTGAAATGAAACTGCAGTGTATATAAAATGAAACTGAATAACATTTCATAAATTTGTGTGTATATTGTGCAATGAAACTGTAGTTATATCGAAATGATAATGTAGTTGTGTTTTAATGAAACTATAGTGTATATAGAATAAAATTAAATAACAGTTTCACATATTTGAGTGTATAAATATCAAATGAAACTGTAGTTATATCGAAATGAAATTGTAGTTGTGTAGAAATGAAACTGCAGTGTATACAAAATGAAACTGATAAAAGAGTTACTTTTGGCGGAACGGTGCGGAACGACACGAAACTGGTGCCGTTTCTTTTCATTAAAAAAAATGACGTCGTTTAAAAGCTCGGTGCATAATCCTTTATGCACCGCGGTGCACGATATAATTTGCCATAGTTCACAATGTTGGGTTTTCCTATATAATAATATATATTATATATTATGGCCTTAATTATGTGGTGCAAGTTTATTAGTCTTATTAATTAGTTTGGTTGAATTGAATTACTAGAGTTTGTCTGTAATCAACCGTTATGCCTATATAAAGTGTATTGATGGGATACAAGATATACATACATTATATAACACCTTAAGTTATGGTACTTATACTACTCAGAATAATATCAATATACTATCTAAGATTCCGAGTCAAGTATGTGATAAACTGTTCAAAAGGCAAGGCAAAACAATTGAGAGGACATCAACTATGGCTGGAGATCAACACCGCTTCCGCTACTACGAAGTTAGGTTTCTCATAAATCTATATCTATATCTACATCTATATCTATATATATAATTAAAAGTAAAATCCCCCCCCCCCCCCCCCCCCCAAAAAAAAAAATTTAGGGGCGTTTTTGTAATATCATCCATTATTTATATATAGGTATTATATACAATTAATAATATTTAATATATATATATGGGAAGAAAAATATTATTATACTAAGAAATTTGGAATTTATGCATAGTGCATATATAAATTACATGGAATTTATAAAACTAATCAAATGTTAATGTTAATAATAATAATAATAACAAGAATTTTAAAGTTAGAATTATAAATTAAGTATTAGGGTAATAAATAATATATATATATATATATATATATATATATATATATATATATATATATATATATATGTGTGTGTGTGTGTGTATATATATACTAGTTTTTTACGCGCATTGCGCGATTGAGATAATGCCCAATATTTTTTTAAATAAGTACTCTAAAGTATATAAATGCAAGATTATATTGGAATTGTTCATGCATAGATACTTGAATGTTGAATTTGCGTGTTTAAATAGGTAATTCTAAGTTTACAAATGCAAGATAATATAGTCAAAATTGATTATAATTGTCAATAAAATAATTGTATAGGTATGGTTGAAACCAAATACGCGACATAAGGGAGAGCAAATAAAAATTAAGGCATAAAATATTAAATATATACTAATATTGAATAGCTAACTGCTGATCTCCAAACAAAGATATTGCAAGGTAGTTTCCCACTTCAATTTGTTGTGTGTAAATGATTTAAATACTTTTTTTTGTCAATAAATCCCCAAGGTAATTTTTTTTAATGCTACTGGCTCTATTACAAAGTAGTATCTGTTCCCGTAGTATCCCCAAGGTAGTTAATATGATTAGTTTAATTATATATGTATTTTTTAAACAATTATTATTATTATTATTATTATTATTATTATTATTATTATTAGAGAAAATTTCAATTTTGGTCCACTGACTATTGCACATATGTTAATTGCAACACTTGACTATCAAAAATGTAAATTTAGTACCTTGACTATGCAATTTTTATCAATTTTGATCACGCCGGCCAAATTACCGGCCAAATGTGACCGGAAAATTTTTAAGTCAACAATTAAACTTAAATGGGAGGGCAAAATTGACATTTCATGTTGCCTTCTTCCTTCACTCTTCTCGTACTGCCGATCCAAGAACACTGCCGCTTGTTCAGAAGTTTGCCGATAACCCGACGACGTGGTTCAATATATAAGTTCACGGAGTCGGTGATCAATATGGGGAAGATTGAAGTGCTGACTGGAAATGAGGGGCGAGATAAGTAGGAAACGTCGATTTGTTAACTCAATTTGGCATCACATTTCCTTCTTGTCGTCTTAATTTGTTTTTTTCTTTTTTAATTTTTTTTTCTTTTAGTGGCAGTTGGGTGTTTCACACCTATTCAATTTATGAAAGCAAATTTTCACCAAAAAAAATAAAAAATTATGAAAGCAAATTAGGTTTACACATATTGAGAATTTTGACGAATGAAGCAATGGTTGACGAAACAATCTTCCTAATCACTCCTATTCAAGCCAACCACGACCCCTACGACCACTCTTTCCCCGCCCATCTCCCCAACGGCGAAATCCTCTCTGTTTCTTGGCTTCCGACCTCGGGATTAATGCCACTGTTCCCCCGTTTCTCAACCCCGAATTGCCCAAAGACGAGCTCCTCATCGGCGTCTGGTTCGCTTCCTCCGGCTCCGGGTTCGGTAACCTCACCAGTGTTAAGACCATGGCCACTCCCATCATTAAACAGATCGACCAAATTCAGAATTCGTAGAAGGTGGGGTGGCTCACGACGGGAGAGGTGTGACTTTGGTCAAGTATAGTTTTCCCAAATTGGAGTGAACATGAAATGTCAATTTTGCCCTCCCATTTAAGTTTAATTGTTGACTTAAAAATTTTCCGGTCACATTTGGCCTGTAATTTGACCGGTGTGACCAAAATTGATAAAAATTGCATAGTCAAGGTACTAAATTTACATTTTTGATAGTCAAGTGTTGCAATTAACATAAGTACAATAGTCAGTGGACCAAAATTGAAATTTTCTCTTATTATTATTATTATTATTACTATTATTATTATTATTATTATTATTATTATTATTATTATTATTATTATTATTATTATTATTATTATTATTATTATGTATACCCTTAGGTCATTTTACATGGTAATCTAAACAGCTAATTTTTTCAAATATCTTTTTACCAACCGTTGATATAATTCGCTGGTCAAATCCGCTAATATAATCCGCTAACGCTAATCGCTAACTGCGAATTGTCAAACAAGGAAATTGCGAGGTAGTTCTCACATTTTGTTGTGAGATTTGAATACTCTCTTTGTCAACAAATCCCTCAAGTAGTTAATACGATTAAAAAAATATAACATTATTTTGTATTATAATTTTGATATTTAATTAAAAAATAGTGCACAAAAAAGATAATAGACAATGTAGTGAATATAATCAATTGATGAAAATTTGAATGTAAAGAATTTTTACATTGGAGAAATATAAAGACAATATAACTAATAAAATTATTTCTATTAATTAATATATTGATAATGAATAAATTTTTTTTAATAAAGACATTGTAGGGATAAGGTAGTAGCGAATATAATCAATTGATGAAATTGAATGTAAAGATCATTTGATTAAAAAATTTGACCGTCATTTTTTCTACCCATTATAGGCCTAACTCTCTTGGGCTCTTATTAGTATAGTAGATATGTATATGTATATGTGTATACATATATATATGTATATGTATATATGTATACATATATGTATATGTATATGTATACATATATATATGTGTATATATATGTATACATATACATATACATATATGTATACATATATACATATACATATATGTATATATATATATATATGTATATATATATATATATATATATATATATATATATATATATATATATATATATATATATATATATATATATATATGTATGTATACATATATATATGTATATGTATATGTATACATACAGGGCCGATCCAAACATTTTATAGGCCCGGGGCGAAATTTAAAAAATGGCCCCTATATACAGGCTTGGTCCTATTATTTTCGTAGGACTAGGGTGCGGCATAGCAACAAAAATGGACCTTATATTAAATTAATATATATTTTTATAACTAAATTCAATTAAATAAAGAAAAAATACTAATTTCAAATAACTTGAAATAAGATTCTCAAGTTTGTAACAATTTTACATACACATGAAAATAATTATAGATGCTTTCTAAATCCAAAATAATCAATAGCTGCATCAATACTTTTATAAATAAAGAATTATAATTTATAAAAGTGAATAAATAATTTAGAACCAAATGAACTTATAAACAATTACATTATTTTATAATAAATAATAAAGTAATTATTAATAAAAATGAACAAATTGCACTTTTGGTCCTGTGAGTATTAGGGTACTGACAATTTGAGTACGTGACTTTCAAAACTCCCAATTTAAACCTTTAACTATCCAATTTTTTGCACATTTTGTCCTCCGGGCCAAATTGCCGGCCAATTTTGGCCGGAAAAAGATTTAATGCTTCGAATTAATTTCTGATGAGGGTAAAAACGTCATTGAGTGAATGTATTTGGGGGGAAAACACCTTCCGGTCAGTTAGTCAACAACAGACATTATTTGGCGTGCCGATTTGAATGGTGAGCGAAGACAGCCAATGGCAAGTCGAGCTGTGGATAATTTAGGAATCCCAACCCATTGCTCGTAAAACCCAAAAACACCAAAAACACATCAAACAAATTATTCCACAGATCAAAGAGAGAGAAAATGATGAGACTTGTAATAATATTGGCGATTTTGTGTGGAACAAATTGCAGAGGTCATCAACAAAAGAGAAGCTGCTCTGCTTCTTGCGGTAACATTCAAGACATCCGTTATCCCTTCCGATTAACCGCCGGCGATCCAAACTCCTCCTGCGGCCTCTCCACCTACGAACTCACCTGCCAAAACAACCGCACCATCCTTAACCTCAACTCCAACAAATATTTCGTCCTCTCAATCACTTACACATGGGCGTTCTCAGCAAGCTGATCGCGATTGACCTCAGCTTCAACAAACTGCACGGCTCCTTGCCGAAATTCATGGCGTCGCTGCCGATGCTGTCGGCGCTGTCATTGGAGCATAACAAGTTCACCGGGATGAAGAAGAAGAAGAACGAAGAAGAAAGGGAGAATGAAGAAGAAGAGAGTGAAATGACAATTTTACCCTCGTCAAAAAACAATTTGAAGCATTAAATCTTTTTCCGGCCAAAATTGGCCGGCAATTTGGCTCGGAGGACCAAATGTGCCAAAAATTGCATAGTTAAAGGTTTAAATTGGGAGTTTTGAAAGTCACGTACTCAAATTGTCAGTACCCTAATACTCACAGGACCAAAAGTGCAATTTGTTCAATAAAAATTTATAAAACAAAACTTACAAATAAGAACATAGCATAAAATCTTAATTATCGGGAGTAATAAATCTTAATTTGGAATGGTCCTTTTTGCAAAACATGTTAATGGCGTTGGGTTTTGATGAAGAATGGGTGAAATTGTTGATGATGTGTGTGACCACTGTGTCTTATACTGTATTGGTTAATGGTTCACGGAGTGAGCAAATAATTCCGACTCGTGGTTTACGACAAGGTGATCCCCTATCGCCCTATTTATTTATTATTTGTGCTGAAGGGCTTTCACTATTATTACAACAGGCACAGGCGAGGGGAGAGATACATGGATGTAGAGTTGCTAGAGGGGCACCTTCTATTACCCACCTATTTTTTGCTGATGATAGCTTGCTTTTTTTTAAAGCAAATGCCCAAGAAGCAGGTGTGATTAAATGTTGTTTGGAAAAATATGAAGAAATGTCTGGCCAAGCTGTCAACTATCACAAATCGAATATTTGTTATAGTAAAAACACCAGAGACGAAACACGGGAAGAGGTTGCTGATATATTGGGTGTGGTGCAGGCACAGAATTTTGGAAAGTACTTAGGGCTTCCATCATTTGTGGGCAGGAATAGAAAAGCAGCCTTTTCTTATATTGAGGACAAGATAAGACAAAGGATTAGCTCATGGAATAAAAGACTATTATCACAGGCGGGGAAAGAGGTTTTATTGAAAAGTGTGGCTCAATCTATGCCTACCTTCTCAATGAGTGTCTTTTTGCTACCTACCACTCTATGTACTGCCATAGAGCGAACCATGAATCGATATTGGTGGAGGTCGAACAATGATCAAGGTATTCACTGGAAAGCATGGGATAAGTTATGTATCCCAAGGAAATATGGAGGATTGGGGTTTAAGGAGTTACGAGCATTTAACCTGGCTATGCTAGGAAAACAAGGGTGGCGATTCCTGACACAGCCACAGTCATTGGTTTCAAGAGTTTATAAAGCCAGGTATTATCCCACTAACTCTTTCTATGATGCATGCTTGGGAAATAACCCGAGTTTTTGTTGGAGAAGTATTTTGGCGGCACAGAAGTTGATTTGTGGGGGAGTTAGGAGGAGAATTGGAAATGGCCAGTCAACATTGATATGGGATCACCCTTGGTTGCATGATGAAAGTCAACCGAAAATATTAACAGAGAAACCACCCCAATTGGCACAGGCAAAAGTAATGGGCCTGATGGATCAACAGACGAGAACCTGGGATAAAGATATTTTAACAGATATTTTCATACCTGAGGATGTTGAGCGAATTTTGAAAATACCCGTGGCACCAGATTATGAAGATCTATGGTACTGGTATGGGGACCCAAAAGGCGAGTATTCTGTTAAAAATGGGTATAGAACAGTAGTTGGAGAATATACCCAACCTGTGGGAACATTTGATAAATGGCAGAAATTGTGGAAGCTTAAAATTCCCCCCAGGTGGAAAACATTTTTATGGAGAGCTCTGAATGATATTTTGCCCACTACAAAGAATCTACTTATAAAGAGGGTTGATATTGATCCGACATGTGCTATGTGTGGAATTGGACATTGGTAGGGAATATCCCGACCGACATAAGCTCCGCCACGACCGACTTGCCTTTGTTTTTCTCTTTTGATCCTTGCAGGTAGCAGGTCGGGCTTTTTTCATAGAGATCCCGGTCAGGAATGGCCGGAAGTTGCCCGAACGCTGGTGTCGACCACCGAGCGGTAGCCCTTCGACGAAAGAGCTGGCACAAGGACGCGAAAGGACGCGTGGCGGCTCTTCATGGCGACAGATAGGGCACCCGGGAGGATGACACGTGGTGGCTATGTGGAAGACATGCCGAGCAGCCGGAATCTTGTCCCCGGCACAGCGGCTATAAATGCCCACAGTAGCTACAGTGTAGAGGACTTTTGGACGATCGATAGGTTGCTGTTAGAGAATCCCGACCGCACTCAGTCGGTACTCAGAGCAACCAAGTAGATTGTACTTAGGGCCTTTACCTTGATCAATAAAGATTTTACTTGCTTTAATTGGTCTCGTGTTATTTTATATTGCTTACATATAATTAGCAGTACCATTTTGGCGCCGTCTGTGGGGATCGTACGAGAAACCAACGTCTTGACGAGCACCCGGTCTCTATACCAACATGTATCCGTGGGCACACAACAACTTTGCCGACGACCAGGCGGACGCGGCGAGCTCCTCCGACCACTATGCTACCCAACAGCAGGGTCAGACGATGGACCTCAACCTCAACCTCTCACCACCGCATCCGTCAAATACATACCCGGCCGCCCAGCAGCCGGTGAATTACATACAACCAGGATACCCAACACCCGGTCTGCCATACCAGCAGCAGCCCATGATGTATCCCGCCCAGTATCCGTACCCGGTCCCACCTCCGCCATATGGGTATTGGCCAGGACAACCGATGTGCTACACTTCCCCGGTTGGTTATCCACCATATACGCCTGCTTATACAGCTCCAGCCGCCGCCCCTCCAGTACAACCGACCGCACAAGTAGAGCCGCAGCGTCAGTCCACATCTCGGGCTCGACGCTCGGCTCATTCGCGGTTGGGGTCGGGGGGTGCTGATGCGATGGAGGCACCAGCTCAGGCCGTTCAAGCGGAGGACCCTGAAGAAGTTGCCCGAACGGTAGCTTTTGATCGTCTCCGACCAGAGATGCGCCAGCGTTTGGGACCCCAAGACCCGAATCGCGGGCAAGAGGACGTACAAATGCAGGAAGCTAGCCACGAGGCTTCATCCGGGTATAGCGGATCGAGATCTCACCGACGGCGACGCGCTCGGGATACAGCCCAAGCCGCTCAAGCCGCCGAGCTCAACGAAACCCGAGGATTGCTCTACAACCTCCAGGCTGAAGTCGCGCAGCTCAGGAGTGCGTATCCTACAGCACCCCCGGCCGACCGATCGACCCTACACCAGACGCCTTTCACAGCAGCGGTAATGGCTCAGCCTTACCCGCTCGACTTAAAGGTCTCGGGAGAGAAGAGTTACGACGGTCGGACAGATCCTGAGGCTCATGTGAATGATTTTTTCAGCAATATGATGCTGAAGGGCGTTTCAGACGCCGTGATGTGCAGGGCCTTCTACTCAACCCTCACCGGTCGGGCGGCAGAATGGTTCCGAACCCTGCAGCCGGGGTCAATCGACAAATTTGAGACCCTGGCGATCAAGTTTGTACGGAAGTTCATTACTTCCAAAGCGGTGAGGAAGTCCTATATGTACCTCGAAAAGGCCAAGCAGCTCGAAGGGGAAAGCTTGACCGACTTCCTCATCAAGTGGAAGGCAGCGGTCGGGGAGGTCGAGCCCATGGATGATGCGACTGCCACTCACATGCTTCACATCTCCCTCCGGGCGGGATATCTGTACCAGGATTTTATCCTTCACCCCCCGACCACCTATGAGGAGGCCCTCCGAAGGGTCACTGATTATGCCAACGCAGGTGAGGCGAATGCCGTCAAGCGCTCGCAGGAGGTCGGCTCTTCGTCCCGTAAACCGGCCAGCCGGGCGGAACATAGGTCGGGAGATGACAACCCCCGATCCCGCACCAGGCCTGGAGAATTTACGGCTTTGAACCGATCCGCAGCGGAGGCCATGCAATACGCCCAGTCCTGCAACCTCATCAAACTCCCCCATCCCGATCGAGACGGCCCTGACAAGAGTAAGCACTGTGCTTACCATCGATGCGCCGGGCATGACACCGAGGAGTGTACCCACTTGCGCCAATTATTGGAAGATTTGCTCAATTTGGGAAAATTGGACAAGTGTGTGGGAAAGAGAGAAGACAGCAAGAGAAATACCGATCGGAGGGATCACAGGCGATCTCATCACCGCTCTGATCGGTCGGGTCAGGACCGAAGAGACGATCGAAGGGACGATCGTCACGATGACCGACGGGACCTAGACCCTCCATCCGGTAGCCGCCCATCCGGCAAGCCCACCATCCATGTCATATTCGGCGGGCTGGAAGATGCATCTCGATCGAGGACGAATTGTCCAGTCGCGATCGTAGATTCTCGGGAAACTGGGAAGAGGCAGAAGATGGAACCCATAACCTTCACCCTTGAGGACCAACCTAGCAGCAGCGACCACGGCATGGAGGCGCTCGTGGTCACGATCGACGTTAAGGGGACAGACGTCCAAAGGGTTATGGTTGACACGGGCAGCAGTGTGAACGTCCTATACTTGGACGTGTTTGAGAAGCTTGGCCTTGACAGGAAGGAGCTGACTCCGGTCGGTGTACCACTGTTAGGATTTACCGGGGCTCTTATCTACCCCGAGGGAAAAATAACGCTCCCGGTCGAGATCGGCACACCTCCAAAGTCGATCCAAACGGAGCTGGAATTTGTTGTGGTCAACCTCCATTGCGTCCACAACATTATCTTGGGCCGACCCGCCATTATGAAGATCGGTGGGATAATTTCTATGCCCCACCTGTGCATGAAATTCCCCACCCCTAACGGGGTCGGCGCGGTCCGTGGCGATGTCCAATCCGCCCGGAAGTGTTACACCCGAGCGGTTAATCGACGTGATTCCGGTCCATCTTCCCGGGTGAACACTATAGCCAAAGAAGAGGCTAAGGAACGGAAGGAGCAGCCCGAGCCTTCCGAAGAGATAGAAGAAGTTCCCCTGTCCGAGGGCCGCCCTGACAGGAAGATTAAGATTGGCCGAGCCCTCACTCCCGCGCTCCGAGCGGAAGTTTTGGCCGTACTTCGGGAATACGCTGATATCTTTGCGTGGGGGCCCGAAGACATGCCCGGGATCGATCGGTCGGTCATCTGTCACAAGTTAGCCGTCGATCCCACAGCAAAGCCGGTCGTGCAGAAAACACGACACCTTTCCTCCGATCGCCGTGAGTTTGTCAGGGAGGAAGTCAAAAAGATGGCGGCAATCGAGCACATCCGTCCGGTGATTTATCCCGAGTGGGTGGCAAATATCGTTCTTGTCCCGAAGCCCCCAGCATGGAGGATGTGCATCGATTTCACGGACCTCAACAAAGCCTGTCCGCTCGACCCGTATCCTCTACCAAGCATTCACCAAATGGTCGACGAGACGGCCGGGGCCGAGTTAATGAGCTTCATGGATGCCTTCAAGGGGTACCATCAGATCATGATGCACCATGAAGACGAGAGCAAGACAGCCTTCGTGACCCCGGATGGGCTGTATTGTTACCGAGTGATGCCGTTCGGTCTGCGGAACGCAGGAGCCACCTACCAGAGGATGGTCAACATGCTCTTTGCTGATCTGCTGGGCCGAACGATGGAAGCTTACATCGACGATATGTTGGTCAAGAGTCGGGACCGATCCGACCACACTCGGGACCTTCGGGAGTGCTTCCAGATCATGAGGAAGTACCAGTTGCGGCTGAACCCGACCAAGTGTACATTCGCGGTTCAGACCGGTAAATTTCTCGGCTATATGATGACCAAGAGAGGAATCGAGCCTAACCCGGCCAAAGTAAAAGCGATTCTGGACATGCAGCCGCCTTCCACCGTTCGGGAAGTCCAGCAATTGACCGGTCGGTTGGCAGCCCTCAGCCGGTTCCTCTCCAAGCTAGCCGAGCGCGCTTTACCTTTCTTTAAGGTATTGCGAAAGGTTAACGGATTCGTCTGGGACGAAGAATGCCGAGTGGCTTTTGACGAGCTGAAGGAATATCTCATGTCACCAATCGTGCTCTCAAAGCCCGAGCTCGGAGAAGAGCTGGACGTGTATCTCGCCGTGTCCGATCGCGCAGTAAGCGCAGTGTTGTGCCGAACCGATCCGGAAGGGGTCCAGCGACCGGTGTATTATGTAAGCCACGCGCTACATGGTCCCGAGCTCCGGTACTCCCGGCTAGAGAAGATCGTCTACGCCTTGTACATTGCCGCGAAGAAGTTGGCTCCCTACTTCCAGGGTCGAGCAATTCGCGTGTTGACCGATCAGCCGATCGGTCCAGTCCTCCGAACTGCTTCATCATCAGGTCGCCTAGTCAAATGGGCGTTAATGTTGACCCAGTACGCGATCGAATACCGACCAAGACCGGCTATTAAAGGTCAAGCTCTTGCGGACTTCTTGGTTGAGTGCACCGCCCGGGATACCCGGCCTCCTGAGGTTGCGGATCCCGAGGCTGAGTGGTGGTCGTTGGCTACTGACGGGTCAAGTAGCAAAAAAGGAGCAGGGGGAGGAGTAGTAGTCACGAGCCCAGAAGGATTCAAAGTCTATTTTGCTCTCATGTATCAGTTCCACCCAACCAACAACGAAGCCGAGTATGAAGCATTTGTAAATGGCTTGCAATGCGCTTGGGACTTGGGGGCTGAATACATCCGAGCCCAAACAGATTCTGCGCTCGTGGTCGGGCAAGTTCTCGGGGACTATGAAGTCAATGGTGAGCGTTTGCAGTTGTACCGAGACCTTGCCATGGAAAAGCTCGCTCAGTTCCGGGGATATACCGTCCGACACATACCCCGGCTGGATAACGCCGATGCGGATATCTTATCCAAATTGGCCCAAGACGCCCCGGAACACATGTCGAAGATAGCTCGGATCTGGGTGATCCCCAAACACAGTATCCATCGCCTGCCGGTCAATCCAATCCAACCGGTGGAGGACAGCTGGATCACCGATCTGAAGGAATACCTCGAGCACGGTCGACTTCCAGACGACCCACAGCGTGCCCGAAAAGCCAAGCTGAGAGCCCCGAGGTTCCAAGTCTTGGATGGTCGTCTTTATCGGCGATCGTATGGAGGCCCTCTTATGCGTTGCTTGACCGCGTTCGAGGCCGAGTTAGTCATGAAGGAGCTGCACTCGGGAATCTGCTCCTCACATCAGGGAGGTCGATCCCTCGCCCGTCGTATCATGTTGATCGGGTACTATTGGCCGTCCCTCCAGCTAAACTGTGAAAAGTTAGCTCGGGAATGTGAGACGTGCCAACTGTACGCCCGGATGCCTGGACGATCGGCAACGTTCTACCAGCCAGTCACGACCGCGATTCCTTTCGCTAGGTGGGGGGTAGACATCTTGGGCCCCTTCCCTCAGCTCTCCGGTCGGAGAAAGTTCGTGATCGTCGCCATAGATTACTTCTCCAAGTGGATAGAAGCCGAGCCCTTAGCCACGATCACATCTCAGCAGTGTGCTCGCTTCCTTTGGCGCAATATCATTTCCCGTTTTAGCGCACCCGTGCATCTCATTAGCGACAACGGTCGCCAGTTTGTGAGCCAATACTTCCAGAATTTCTTGGCCACGATCGGGACGACTCACGTCCGGTCGTCGGTCGCTTACCCACAGGGAAATGGACAAGTGGAGAATGCTAACCGGACGATATTGGAAGGACTAAAAAAGAAGTTACACTCGGCCGGTCGTAGTTGGGCCGATGAGTTGCCATATGTCTTATGGACTTATCGGACGACCCCGAGGGAAGCTACTTTGGAGACCCCTTTCGCCCTGGTTTACGGAGCTGAGGCCCGACTTCCGATCGAGGCCTGGATTCCGACCGATCGAGAGAGAACCTATAATGCGGAAGAGAACGAACACGCGATGGCCGTGGACCTTGATGGGATCGAGGAAAAACGAGAGCTAGCCGCTCGGCGTATGGCCGAGTACCAAAAACGTGTCAAGAGTTCGAAAGACGTTCGGGTCAACCCTCGTTATTTTCAAGTCGGAGATTACGTTCTACGACGAAGGGAGGCCAGTCAGCCTTTAGAGGGTGGAAAGCTAGCTCAGAACTGGGAAGGGCCGTACATCATCAACGCTGTCATACGGCCGGGTACATACCGATTAGAGACAACAGCTGGTCGGCTAATCGAGGGGACTTGGAATTCCGAGCACCTCGTTCTTTTTAGGCATTAGCCTATTTTTTGTATTTTCTAAGACGAAGTGGGGGCTTGACCTGCGAGTTAGTCCCGGTCGTCATTTCTATGTAAATTTATGGTTGTAAAATTAATTCAACCGCCTGCGAGCGGGAAAGTTTAATGTATATACGATCGATGATTGCTCGACCGTTTGTATGCGGCGGCCCGATCGGTTATTTTCTTTCACCCTCGTTACATGCAGATCAATTCACCATTCAATCAATCGGGCGAAGTCTATCGACCGGTCAAAACGCGCTCCACATAGGCGGACACTCAAGTCACGCCGCTGATCGGGGAAGCCAGGAGCTCTCAGCATTATTCCCCGATCCGTCTAACTTCTGTCCACTATCGCACCCACTCGTGCCTCGAGCGCACAATAGTGTGGGGGCTGGGATAAGGAAGTATTTGCCGGCCCGTTGCTCGTTATATTCCGACCGTAGAGGCTTGCTCATTTTCAAGAATTTTTTCGACAAAGGCCCGGAGATCGGGCAAACCCGATTGGTTGGCCAGTTTTGACGTCGAAATATCGATCGCACGACCAGGCCATAAGGTCGTAAGGTCGGGCGTTGAGTGGATCGAGTACAGCAAGACCGGGTCTAGAGGCCAGGCGGTCGAGCAATTATGGTCGGTGTGTGCAGATTAAAAATAAAAGGAAACAGAGAACGAGCGATACAAGTGGACGAAAAATTAAATTGTTAATTGGCAAAAGGTGCCCGGTACAAATCGGGACCGGGCTCCCGATCAATGTTCCTTACAAAAAGAAGAGGAGACAGCCTAGCCTATTTTTTCGTCTCCTGAGCTCCAACAGCCGCCTCCTTCCCGCTTGAGGTGACCGCCGTTGGTGCCCCGGGTTCAGGCGTTTTGGCTTTTGGGGCGAAGGGAGAGGGACCGGGATCGGCTAGGTCTGGGGGCAATGCCGAGAGGACCAGCTGAAGATCTTCCCCGTCCAGAGCCTGCTCCAACCGGGAACGGACTCGTTCAAGCATCTTCCGTTTCCCGGCCGTAAAGCCCTAGCGACCGAACGAGACGATCAGCTCTTCCCCGATCTCTGTTCCCCGGGCTGCTGTGAGGAAGGCCGAGCCCAAGTCCTTGTCTTTGAAGGCTGCCCGCGCCAGCTCGCTCGGATTCTCGAGCTGAGCCTTCAGCTCCTTGGCTTCTCCGATCGCCCGGCTGGCGACCTTCTCGGCAAGAACCCGCTCCTCGTCGCCCTTCTTCAGGGCCTTCTGGGTCTTCTCCAGCTCGGCCTGGAGGTCCTTGATCTCCTTCAAGCGACGGGCGGCCGTCTTCTTGTGGTGATCAGCTTCCTCGGCCAGCATGGCTCGACCTTGTAGGAGCTGGGCGGCCCGGGAAATCTGCAAAACAAAAGACGTTCGGGATTAGCCCGATCGAAAACACGAGCAAGAAAGCTATTAGTTGAGAAAAGTTTACCTCGGCCAGGTCATGGCCGATCCGCTCGGCCACTTGGGTCGGGGTCATCTTCCCCAGATCCTCCTTGGCTGGCGCGGCGTTGCCGATCCGGGCCAGCATGGACGCAGAGTCCCATTCTCGCCCGACCGAAGGGCTCGGGCTGCGCTGCTCACGGCGGCGCTTCAGGCTGCCCACCTCGGTCGCGCCCTGGTCGGCGACCTTTTCCTTGCCCCGGGCGACCTCTACCCGGGTGACCAAGACGTCAGGCTGCTCGACGATGAAGCCCTCGCCCGTCGTCACGGTTGAGGCGTTCAGGGGTCGGGCATAGGGAATCTCCTTTTCCCCGGCCGCCTTGGTCTTTGTCTTCTTCTTCCCGCCGAGGGAGATCTTGGCGGGCGGGGGAAGGGCGGTGTCTTCATCACCGAATTCGGCCATAGCTGCAAAAAGGGAAACGGTCAGTTTGATCGAGATGTTAAGCTAGGTCGGGAGAATCAGCTCGAGCTAAACCTTTCTTCTTTCGTTTCGACGGCTTGGCGAGCGTCACGCCCATCGGCACGGGCAGATACTTCTCCCTTAGCTCGTATGTGGGGGGCGGGAGCTTGGCGGCTGCGAGACTCTCGGCTGTCCGGAAGATGGAATACTCGTGTATTTCACTCGAGATCCGAGTGACCGTCTCCTTGAGCGCCTGAGTCACGGCCGGCACCACTTGCTTTCTGAAGTGACTGCTCCAAGTGCGATCGACCGGGAGGATCCAGGGGTCGTATTTGATGGAGAAAATTCTGTTCTTCCATCCCTTGTTGTTCCCGGGCAGGCCTTTGATGGCGCACATATCTGCTCGGGATTGCAGCATCAGGAACCCGCCCCCGTAGCGGCCCGGGAGAACCTTGATCTGGTAGATGAAGTTGAACAACTCCATCGTGCACTCGGCCTCGTGCCGAGTGCATATCTGCGGAAAGCAGGCGAGGATCCGGTGGGCGTTCGGGCAGATTTGAGCCGGAACGACCCGATAGTACGCTAGAAAGGCCGTCAGGAGGGCCGAGAAGGGAATGGCAATCGGGGCCATTAGGGAGTCGTAATGCATCCCGATCCACTTGCCCCGATGCCTGTCAATTACGTTCCCCAGCTGCCGGCTCGTGTCGAATTCTACCCGACCCCGGAGTATTTCAGCAATCCGAGCCGCTTCGCCTTTGGTCAGCAGGCTCATTTCTTGCTCGACACTCTCGCTGTTCAAGAATTCGAGCTCGACGGCTGGTGTGGCCGGCCCGGCCGGGTCTTCTTCGGTCTGCTCGGGGTATTTTCCCGATCACCCCCTCGAGGAGCAGCTTCCGGGTAGTCCCCAACCACCCGGGTAGGCGTTTCCCTAACGCCCTCGGTCGGAGAACCCCGCCCGCTTGACGTGGTTCTCTCTTCCTCTTCTTCGCTGGAGCTCCCCGATCCGCTGGAGCTAGAGCTCGACGTCCCGGAGGAGCTTGATGCGTTGTTATGCTCGACGGCTCGCTCAGGGGCTGGCGTTGCTCGGGTGCTGGCTTCGGGAGTGCAGGATATAATGTCCACTTCCTCGTCGCTGATATGCTCGACCTCCTCATCATAATCCGCGATCGAGGCGTTTTGACTGTCAGAGTTCGTCATTTTGATCTACCTAACGGTCGGTCGGGGTTAGTAAAGGACTTGAGACGTCCGGGACAGTTAGTTGACCTAGCGTTCTACCTATAGTTGAAAGCCTAAAGTAAAGAAGAAGGATTAAGAGCTTACCGAGTGGAGGGAGATTGAAGCTCGAAGTTCGAAGTTTGCTTGCTCGACTGCCTTGCTAAGGTGCTCTGCTCGGGACTCTCCGAGGGTACCGATTGATGCGCAAGAGTGAGGAAAGTTCAAATGTGGGCCTCAAAGGCCTATTTATAGGAGAGCATTTAGGCGGGAAAATGAATCCACTTGCGTGACACGACTGGCGCTGAATCCGAGGCGACGGTTGCAGTCGCAGAGGCCGGCAGTGGCCGACACGTGGCGAGGAGGGGAATGACAGCTGGCCGGTCGGTCTAATGCCTGACGGTTGGGCTTCTTCATCCCGTCCCGTTTTTTCCCGACTGATCAAAAAGGCCCGGGCTGGGGGGCTTTTGGTAGGGAATATCCCGACCGACATAAGCTCCGCCACGACCGACTTGCCTTTGTTTTTCTCTTTTGATCCTTGCAGGTAGCAGGTCGGGCTTTTTTCATAGAGATCCCGGTCGGGAAATGGCCGGAAGTTGCCCGAACGCTGGTGTCGACCACTGAGCCGGTAGCCCTTCGACGAAAGAGCTGGCACAAGGACGCGAAAGGACGCGTGGCGGCTCTTCATGGCGACAGATAGGGCACCCGGGGAGGATGACACGTGGTGGCTATGTGGAAGACATGCCGAGCAGCCGGAATCTTGTCCCCGGCACAGCGGCTATAAATGCCCACAGTAGCTACAGTGTAGAGGACTTTTGGACGATCGATAGGTTGCTGTTAGAGAATCCCGACCGCACTCAGTCGGTACTCAGAGCAACCAAGTAGATTGTACTTAGGGCCTTTACCTTGATCAATAAAGATTTTACTTGCTTTAATTGGTCTCGTGTTATTTTATATTGCTTACATATAATTAGCAGTACCAGACATGAAGATGTTGTGCATTCTTTAATTACGTGTGACTATACGAATGACATTTGGGCACAATCTCGCCTTCCACTCCCTAATAATGTTACAAATATTTTTAGAGATTGGTTTAATGATTTGATGAATGTTTTAGATGATGATGGGATTATTTATGCAGTGGCAATTCTCTACTATATTTGGCGCACAAGAAATGGAGCTGTATGGGATGCATACTTACCCAGACCTCGGAAAGTGATTGTAATGGCATCAACAGCTCTGGGTGCATGGAAATCTGTTCATCATCGACGTCCAAGCTTGCAGCCCAATGCTTCGGATTCGGACACTCATGTTGCAATGACCGAAGGCGCTATAGCGGCTGTCACCACGCCATTAAATGCTACTGCCGCGCCAAGCATGGAGAACAACCACCGACAGCAGACCACTCCAAGCAGCTCACACCATATTTCTCACAACATCAGGGATTAGTGTTACTTCGATGCCGCATACGACCCCACGGACAAACAAGGCAGGAGTGGGGCTATTATCTTAACCGGACAAGGAAGTTATATTTCGGCTATGACTACTCCAATGATAGATTGCTTTTCACCCCTAATGGCGGAAGCTTTCGCATGCAAGGAAGTTTTATCATGGTTGAGGAACCGCGAAATAAAGTATATCGACCTCTACACGGATTGTTTGGTGCTTCAACAATATCTGGCATCTATGACACACTCGCCACAGACCTATTTGGGATAATGCCATTGAGAGTTGCAGGAATATTATTTCGACTTTTGATTATTGTTATCTTCATTATATTCCTAGATTAGAAAATTATTTAGCTCATAATTTAGCATCTACTGCTTTTACACATTCGACTATTATGTACTGGGACTCTGATCCACCAGCTACTATTTCTGCATACTTTGAATAAAATGCCGTACAGGCTCCATTCAAAAAAATCAAAAACAATCAGTGACAAAAGATATTCATAATAAAATATGAAACATAATTAATTGGATAAAATAGTTTGATTAAAAAACACATAATAAATCACACATCTTCTAAATTGATATCATATTTATAAATATTTTTTTAGTTAGATCAATTTCAAGTTTTTCTAAATTAATTTGATACGCACAATAGAACTTCTAAACTACATTGACTAGTTAATTCATTAAAAAAATAGTTTTCATAACTAAATCACAAAGTATTATTACATATATCTAACTCATTTTAAAGTTCACGAAATAATACATATTCTAAATATAAGTAGTAAATTACTTGAATAAAAATAAATTCAAAATTTGATATGAATCACAAATCAATCTATATTATAAATTTACTATAATTATAAAATGGTAAAAAAATTACAAAAAATATTTATGGAAAGATTCGATCCCTTGACAATGAGCATAAAAACCATAAATCATACCAACTCAACCAACATAAAATTCAATAACATAAAAGTATACAGTATATTTAACATAACATCTATAGTATATACTAGTTTTTTTACGCACTTTGTGCGAATGAGATAATGCCCAATAATTATTTTTAAATAAGTATTCCAAAGTATATCAATGCAATATTATATAGGAGATTTTCATGCATATATAAATAAATGTTGAATTTGTTTATTTAAATTGGTAATTTAAAGTATATAAATGCAAGATAATATATGAGAGATTGATTATAGTTGTCACTAAAATAAATGTTTGCAACTTTTTAATAACGCTAGTCTAAATACTTAGTTTTAAAGCGATAGTCTAAATAAATACTACTTTTGGTTTAAATTTCTCTAATTCTTCTTAATTCTTTTTTGGGTAGCATTGTTATTGTTTTCATCTTCAGTACATGTCCTCTTTTTTTCTTTTTTCTTTTTTTTTTTGTTATTTTTATTTGTAGTGTTTCATGTGCAATTAGGTTACTGGTAGCAGCACAGAGGGATTCATCATGCAATGAGATTATGGTGTAGGAAGTTTTAGTTGTAATATGAACTCTTTAGCGTACAAACACCTATTGATATTTAGTAGTGGTAGTTTTTTTTTCCTACATGTTTCATGTGTTGTGAGATGTGTGTCGCAGGTTATCATGTGAAAGTATTGAACGAAATATTAATATTTATTATATTTGTATAAAATACTTGGTAAATAAAATAATATAACATGTTTGTATTATAACTTTGATATTTTTTTTTTTTTGAAAGCTACTAGTTCTATTACATTGTAATATCTGTTCATATACTTTCTCAACCTACTGAAACACAAAGAACCAATAACGCCTCCACTGAGGCTTGAACTCATAATCTTCCAATTGGAAGTCCAACTCGGATACCATTAGACCACATAGTCCTGGTTATAACTTTGATATTTAATTACAAGATAATGTAAAAAAGAAGACAATGAACAATGTAGTGAATATAATAAATTAATAAATTTGAAGGTAAGGAATCTTTGAATTGTAGAAAATAAAGATAATATAACTAATGAAATTATATTTCTTTTAAATTTTTTTATAATGAATAATTTTTTTTTAAATAAAGCATTATAAACATCTAATTCTAAATTAATTAAATGCATATGTATTTTTTTGTTGTAGCTATTAATTTATTTAATTAATAAGAGTAATAAAGTGTCGTACATACTTTTCTTCAACAATAATGAAATCAATGATTTTTTTTTTAATTTCCATTCCTTGTTGAGACAAATTGTTTTGTGAGTTTGTCCATAGCAATTGCTACAATTGCTGTTAATAGAGGATGATAATAAATAATTCAAAATATATTGTTACAATAGATATTAATATAATGATATAGTAAAAATTAACTTACAAATTTTTTTAGAAGTTTTCATGCATTGATAAAATAAAAGTGATAGTCTAAATAAATACAACTTTTGGTTAAATTTCTTCATTCTCGTTTGGGTAGCATTGTCATTGTCTTCATCTTTCGTACATTTTTTTTTTTTTTTCAATAAGGTTATTGTTGG
>NW_017617574.1:5000-7500 GCF_001879475.1 Ipomoea nil | reverse complement strand
CGACATAGGCCAAGGCATAACACAGAACCGTCGTAAAAGTACTGGGGTGGCAGGCGGGTAAACCTCTGTTGCGTGATATTTTCCGCATCCGTCCGCAACTGTGCGCAATTTGGGCGCCCTCGTTCCGCATAAGTCCGCAACCTCGGCACCCTCGTTCCGCATAAGTCCGCAACCTCGGCACCCCCGTTCCGCATAAGTCCGCAACTTGGGCACCCTCGTACCGCAACTTTCCGCAACCTCGGCACCCTCGTACCGCAACTTTCCGCAACCTCGGCACCCTCGTACCGCAACTTTCCGCAACCTCAGCACACCCGTACCGCAACTTTCCGCAACCTCGGCACACCCGTTCCGCATAAGTCCGCAACCTCGGCACCCCCGTACCGCAATTTTCCGCAACTTGGGCACTCTCGTACCGCATAAGTCCGCAACTTGGGCACCCTCGTACCGCAACTTTCCGCAACCTCGGCACCCCCGTACCGCAATTTTCCGCAACCTCGGCCCACCCGTACCGCAACTTTCCGCAACCTCGGCCCACCCGTACCGCAACTTTCCGCAACCTCGGCACCCCCGTACCGCAATTTTCCGCAACGTCGGCCCACCCGTACCGCAATTTTCCGCAACGTCGGCCCACCCGTACCGCAACTTTCCGCAACCTCGGCACCCCCGTACCGCAACTTTCCGCAACCTCGGCACCCCCGTACCGCAACTTTCCGCAACCTCGGCACCACCCGTACCGCAACTTTCCGCAACCTCGGCACACCCGTACCGCAACTTTCCGCAACCTCGGCACACCCGTACCGCAACTTTCCGCAACCTCGGCACACCCGTACCGCAACTTTCCGCAACCTCGGCACCCTCGTACCGCATAAGTCCGCAACCTCGGCACCCTCGTACCGCATAAGTCCGCAACCTCGGCACCCTCGTACCGCATAAGTCCGCAACCTCGGCACCCTCGTACCGCATAAGTCCGCAACCTCGGCACCCTCGTTCCGCATAAGTCCGCAACTTGGGCACCCTCGTACCGCAACTTTCCGCAACTTGGGCACTCTCGTACCGCAACTTTCCGCAACTTGGGCACTCTCGTACCGCAACTTTCCGCAACTTGGGCACCCTCGTACCGCAACTTTCCGCAACTTGGGCACCCTCGTACCGCAACTTTCCGCAACTTGGGCACTCTCGTACCGCAACTTTCCGCAACTTGGGCACCCTCGTACCGCAACTTTCCGCAACTTGGGCACCCTCGTACCGCAACTTTCCGCAACTTGGGCACCCTCGTACCGCAACTTTCCGCAACTTGGGCACCCTCGTACCGCATAATTCCGCAACCTCGGCACCCTCGTTCCGCATAAGTCCGCAACCTCGGCACCCTCGTACCGCATAATTCCGCAACCTCGGCACCCTCGTACCGCATGAGTCCGCAACTTAGGCACCAACGTTGCGCATGAGTCCGCAACTTAGGCACCAACGTTGCGCATGAGTCCGCAACTTAGGCACCAACGTTGCGCATGAGTCCGCAACTTAGGCACCCTCGTTCCGCATGAGTCCGCAACTTAGGCACCCTCGTACCCCATAAGTCCGCAACTTGGGCACACTCGTTCCGCATGAGCCCGCAACGTAGGCACACTCGTTCCGCACAAGTCCGGCACTTAGGCACACTCGTTCCGCATGAGTCCGCAACTTAGGCACGCTCGTTCCGCATAAGTCCGCAACGTAGGCACACTCGTTCCGCATATGCCCGCAACGTAGGCACACTCGTTCCGCATATGCCCGCAACGTAGGCACACTCGTTCCGCATATGCCCGCAACGTAGGCACACTCGTTCCGCATAAGTCCGCAACCTCGGCACCCTCGTACCGCATAAGTCCGCAACCTCGGCACCCTCGTACCGCATAATTCCGCAACCTCGGCACCCTCGTACCGCATGAGTCCGCAACTTAGGCACCAACGTTGCGCATAAGCCCGCAACTTAGGCACCCTCGTTCCGCATAAGTCCGCAACTTAGGCACCCTCGTACCCCATAAGTCCGCAACTTGGGCACACTCGTTCCGCATGAGCCCGCAACGTAGGCACACTCGTTCCGCACAAGTCCGGCACTTAGGCACACTCGTTCCGCATGAGTCCGCAACTTAGGCACGCTCGTACCCCATAAGTCCGCAACTTGGGCACACTCGTTCCGCATGAGCCCGCAACGTAGGCACACTCGTTCCGCACAAGTCCGGCACTTAGGCACACTCGTTCCGCATGAGTCCGCAACTTAGGCACACTCGTTCCGCATATGCCCGCAACGTAGGCACACTCGTTCCGCATGAGTCCGCAACGTAGGCACGCTACTTCGGCACACTCGTTCCGCACAAGTCCGCAACTTCGGCACACTCGTTCCGCAACTGTCCGCTACTTAGGCACACTCGTTCCGCAACTGTCCGCAACTTAGGCGCACTCGTTCCGCATGAGTCCGCAACTTAGGCACACTCGTTCCGCATATGCCCGCAACGTAGGCACA
>NW_017617573.1:0-18082 GCF_001879475.1 Ipomoea nil | reverse complement strand
ATTTCTTATCAGCTCCTTTGCAAAGTGTTTTCCAGGTACTATACGTATATGATTTGTTCACTAATCAAATTTTCTCTTCTAATACTAGGCTCAAAATTGCTTCTGCAGAGTCGTGCAGGACTTATTAAAGGCATGGCACAAGGCACCTCCAGTCTCTTGAGCAACACTGTCTATGCAATAAGTGATACAGCCACTCAATTTAGCAAGGCTGCACAGAAGGTTTATGATTGCCTTTGTCTAACACTTGAGAATTGTAAATCCTGTGTTTATTTTATCTAAAATGCAATTCAACCTTAACAATGTAGGGCATTGTTGCATTTACATTTGATGACCACAGTATAGCAAATATGGATAGACCCAGAAAGGAATATCCGCCCAGAGTAAAGGTGTAATAAATGAATTCCTGGAGGTATTTGCTTGCACTTCATAGCTACATTGATTTTAGTTTCCTCTTCTTATCCATTCTTTTTATTTGTTTGATTTGTCTACTTTTCATGGCACTGACGTGCTAGAATTTCTTAGTACACCTCATCAAATAATTTAACCTGTATGGCTGTATAGTAATATAGAAAGTTCTGAGTCTTGCAAGTTTACTTTATCTCCTTGTTTTTACCTTTTTTGAAGTTTGTTGTGTTGATACTCAGGGACTAACTGGTCTACTACAATCACCTATAAAGGGGCTGAAAAACATGGACTTCCAGGAGTAGTCTCAGGTATTACTTACTAGTTGAAGATTAATTTCTAGATTAATTTATCGCTGTGGTAATGGTGTTTGCAAGCTGCGTGAGAGGTTTAATTCATGTTTTAAGATTTTCCTTTGTTCCAGGTATAGCCCTTGGTGTGACGGGACTCGTGGCAAAACCTACTGCTAGTGTCCTTGATATCACTGGTAAAACAGCACAAAGCATTAGAAATTGGAGCAAGCGGCATCACAGTGGATGCCACCGCTTTAGGGTTCGTTTGCCAAGGCATTTAAGCAGGGAATACCCCTTGAGGCCATACTGTTGGGAGGAAGCAATTGGATCATCTGTACTCCAGGAGGTTGATGATAGTTTAAATCTCAAGGATGAGGTCCTAGTCATCTGTAATGCACTCAAAGAGGATGGGAGATTTGTAATCATCACTGAGAGACTCATCTTAGTTGTCAGTAGCAAAAGTTTGGAAAATTTGGGTAAGCCCGAGTTTCGTGGAGTTCCTGCTAACCTGGAATGGGTGATAGACATGGAGATTGGAATGGATAGCATCATCCATGCTGATAATGATGGTGAGGTGGTGCATATCATAGGAAGTAGGTCAGATATAGTAATGAAGCAGAATCAGCAGAAAAGAGGTTGGGGAACAGAAGGCAAGCGAAGCTGGAACAATAATCCTCGTGCTCCTCTTCCATTATTCCAAACTGACTTGCTCTTTACATCAAAAGAAAGGGCAACGGACTTTCTACACACACTTTTGTCTGCAATTGACCAGGCTAAAGAGCAAGGCCGGTGCCATGTGCATCTTTTGCACCAAAGTAGCCTAAGGTAGATTTTTAAACAAATTAAAAGAGTGGCTAAACTTATCATGACAATGTTGGAGAAAAAGAGGATATGTTAATTGTTTTGTACATATGCCCAATTGTGTAGTACGTAATCAATCAAGCTGAAATTTGACAACACTCATTGTCCTTGTCCTTTCTGTGGCTCGTATTGTGAGCTGTAATGCATTCAACTGTGGTATTGTCAGTGCCTGAGAAAGTGAAGAGAAGGTTTCTGAATCAGTGAATAGAAAGGTGAATACACAGTTCTATATGTACATCTAAAAGACCTCTAAGAAGGAAATAAGACATTATTTCCTTATGTTATTGAATTCCTTATAAATTTCCATGCTACCTAATAATATATGTACATTCCATAACACTTTCCCTCAAGTTGGTACATAGATGTTAATTATGGCCAACTTGTTACACAAATAACAAACTCAAGTTCTATTTAGGGCCTTTGTGAATAGATCCTTTAATTGTTCTCCAGTTGGTCTTTTAGGGTCCGTTTAGAAAGCAGGAAAATTACTTCTGGAAAATGACTCATTTTCGGAAAAATATTTTCTTTTCCCGTGTTTGGCTGCACAACAGAAAACTGTGTTTGGTTCATTTTTCAGAAAATGAGTAGGAAAATGAACAAAATTGTATACTTCACCATTTTGATTATTATAATGCCAATGCGAAGAGAAATTAGTTTGTCCTATAATCTTTTAACCCATTTAGAACCCAAACAACAATTTATTTATTTTTTTTTTAAAAATAAAATTTTTGGTTTCCTTGTCGGAAACCAAACCAAAGCACTGGTTTGGTTTCCAGCAAGAAATCAATCGCGGAAACCAAACCAGAGCATGGTTTCCGGCAAGGAAACCAATCTGGTTTCATTCTTGGAACCCTCTGGTTTCCAAGTCGGAAAATCAAACTGGTTTTCGACGTGGAAAACCAGATCTGTAGGTTTCCAAGTCGGAAACTGTTTCGGTGGTCGAAAGAAGGAAGTGCGCGACGAAGGTTTTCGGTGGTCGAGCAGAAAGCGGCGCGGCAAAGGTTTCCGTTGGTCAAGAAGGAAGCGGCGCAACAAAAAGTCTCCATGATTGTGCGAAATGAGGAAATAACGATGTGCGAAGAAGAAGAAAAACGCGGAAAATGACTTCCCCTCAAAGAAAGGGGAAGTCATTTTCCGGAAAAGTGTATGAATTTTCCATTGAATAACTTCATTTTCCTTTGACTTTAGTATTTTCCTTCCTACCAAACACTTGAAAACCCGGAAAATGATTTCCAGAAATCATTTTCCGGGTTTCTAAACACATCCTTACTCGCAGGCATAGTAATCAATTCCCAGGTACCATTGTGATCTAAAGCATTCATCTCTTCAATCATAGCATCTCGCAACCTAAGATCAAACTTGTTAAAGGCAAGCGCTTTTTGAGCTTAAGTGCAAAAGCGAGGCGAGGCGTCGCCTGAGCAAGGCACAGCTACATGATATAACATGCGCTTAATTGCACTTTCCAGCCAAAGTGACGAGGCGAGAGCGACGAAAAGTGTTGATTTTGTCTGAGAAGCGAGTCAACGGTTGATTGTTAGTATATTTCTCAAAACAAATAATTACACGGAGTATCGGGTTACCAATCCACAGGGAAGTGAGGCGTATCAAGCACTAGCTACTAATTTATTCTTGTGAAGCTAATCTAACGAAAATCATGGATGGTTGATTAAATATAAAACTAATTTAAAAGAAAGGTAGTAGGTTTGCGAAAACAATAGAGAGAGAATGAGATTTCTGGGATTCAAGTATTTAATCACCTAGTGCCAACCTTATGAACATTATTAAAACTGGGTTTAAACAAGTGTGAGAATGCAAATATTGTATAGAGTTACTCACGTAATCTCTAACCTAGTAAATATTCACTCCCGTGATATAAACACCCAACAATATAAGAACAAGCATTCATAATAACTCCTAACTACTATCATCTCTCGATGTGCAATAATCAAGAATTAAACTCCCTAACATAATTGCCCTCTCCCAAATGTGCAACAATTAAATGCAATTGTGTGTACTCTCAATTATGTCTAACTTCCGTTATGACATAAATTAAAGCTATGAAACAAGTAATTCAGGCTCTGAACTACTAGCACAACAATATAATCACAATTGCAATACAAGCATAAAACCCAAATAATAATATATTAAAGATTATGAGAACTAAGCACAAAGGTTCATAAATACTTTAACCCAAGAATCTAAGTGTTTAGCCGAGCATGGCTAAACTAGAATTCATAATAAAATAAAGAGTTTACAAATAATCAAAGAGAGTACAAGAATAACCAAGTAATTCTCACCAAATCTCCTTAGCTTTCTTCTTTCTTCCCAAGACAACTTGTAGCTCTCATAGGTAAATAACAAAGGCAAAGTGTCTAATCATAGATTCAAACAAAATGAAATTGTTCAGCACAAACACAGTGAAATTGAGCAGGGTAAGTGATTAGTCTAAAAAGATAAAAAAACCACACTAATGTGGTAATAGTCTGTAGTCTCCCAGATCTTAAAGTTTTTCTTGTTAAACAGCCAACAGTTTTTCCCTTCTTGCAAGAGGAGGAGAATTGGCCCAAAAGCGATCTCCTCACACCATTAGAATCTTCAAGTTCATTGTCTAGCCTTTGAGACTGTTGTATACTTAATGGACTATTGACCTCATTGTCTCCATTAGAAGCTTCATGTATATTAAAATAAAGTTTAGTCTAAAACATGTCAAACATAGGATTAAAAATGTAAAAAATGATTTTACTTTAGTAACAATAATACCTGATCTGATTCCTCATGTTCCTCTTCGTCCTCATCTATCATTTTTGATATCAAATCCTTGTCTTGGTCTTTAATCAGTTTAGAACAGTATGCTAGGACTAAGGCTTCATCCCTTAGAACTCTCATAACAGTGTAGGCTGAATTTGCTCCCTTCATGAACTCCATTTTTAATGATATCTTAACTACCATTCTCATACCACTAATGATTCCAATTCTTTTGGAATGTCAGAAACTTAACATACAGAAAATAGCATACTTTTAAAAAAGACAAATAAAAAAGACTTTATATGTATGTGTTTAAATTTAAAAGTAATGTAACTTTACTTTATTATACTTTGTGTACAAACTGTGTGTTGGGATACCAACTAATTCAGAACACTCCTATCCCATAAAAGGAAGGGAACATCTCCTAGACCTTTATCTAGAACAATAACTTTGACCCGATACTTGACCATTCCTTCTTTATATTTTCTTATCACAAGTTGTACAAATCAGATCACCTACTTGTTCATAAAGCTTTCTGTTACATCCTAGTGACATGCAAGAGATGTACATCCATCCAAAAGAACCTTCAATGACCACAATTTTAGCAGAAACATAGAATTCCCCATTCTACAATTTTTTTGAAATCACTTGGTTACTCTGTGTTATGTAATCTATCTTATTTAACCTATAATTAGTTTTGTGGATTGTATTCATGGTTTTTAGAACCATAGAGTCTAACCTGCTTCTTTTTCAATAGATTAACTACTTTAGTTACAGTCAAAGCACCACTCGTAGAGTCATCAATTCCTGTTGATTGAGACAGCACTGTTGCAGTACTGATACTGTGTAAATGACTGTTTGCAGCAGTTAACCTACAGGTAAAATTAATACACAGTTGTATAAATGTCTGATATAGTAGTTTAGAAAATGTAGAGTGTAGATAAAACATAAAATTCAGGCACTTACTAAGACCTAAAATCAGCAAATTCCTAGTAAGATGCATTGAAATGAAGTTGGGTAGCATCATAGCAGCTAGTGATTCTGATTTCACCTATTAGCATGATAGGTGTTAATGAACAATGGAAAACCTAGAAATACTGTAAAAGAATAATGTATGATTATAACTTACCATTGACCACCTTGGCCCGACAAAGCTGAAAAACCAAAATTAGTGGTTCTTTAAGACCTGCATCATAGTATGGTAGCATGGCACCAACATGACTGTCCCACACAGTGCACTGTAAGGTATTTCCCCTATAGGCAAGTGTGTTAGAAAAAATATAATCACTGGAAATATAGGAACAGATTTATTAGTATGAAACTTACTCATTGTCAGCCATTTTAAAGTCTAGTAGTTTGGATGGTCTACCTCCTATGATTTTTCAACAGGAGCATGGATCTCGACCACTCTGCCTATTAAATATGTATAAATAGAAAATAAATGAATAGTAGACCAAATACTAATATAGTTGAATGAAAAATAGCAAAAATAAGAACAAAATACTTACCAAACAGCACCTTGTGATTGACTTGAGTAGGGTCTTTCAAAGAGTCATAGCTTTTTAGCTGAAACATTTTAGTAGGAAAACCTTTGGATTTGATTGCCTTTACCTGAGTTTTATAGTTTAGCCTGATCATATATTTGTGATCACAAGCTTTGTACATATAATAGTGGGTGAACACCAAAAATTTTTTGACTAAATAGAGCTTCCCTTCTCTGAAAATATTTTTGTATTTTTTTACATCATTGTTTTGCATATTCAAATGAATGAAGGTTCCCTGCACATAAGATTAGTGAAATAAATAAAACATTAGCATAAGGAAAACCTTAAACAATGAACAGAAAAAAACTGTGTACATCAAAAATATGTTTAGAGCCTCGATTTGGTAGAGCATAAATCTGTGTAGAGCCTAAACATTAAACAGTGAACTAAAATATTAAACAGTGAAATAAAATACCTCTTCATCGCAGACCAAAACTTCTTGACTCTTTATCTCTGTAGAGCCTCTATTTTCAGCTATTTCATAACATCTAACACACTTTACTCTTATTGCTTTCTCCTATCTAGAGGGCCAATATCTTTACAGCAGCATACATTGGCATGGTTTCTTTGCAGATATTTTGTTTTTTTTTTTTTGTTTTTCTAATTGGCAGGTGATTCGAACTGAAGATATGGTGAAGTTGGGAGTGGATGTCTCCATCGACAGAGGCTTATATACAATGTAAAACTAGATTTCAAAATCTATGATGTTATCTTGGAAGTATGAATGCTGCTGGAGACCTTTCAGTTTCCAAGAGCATGGTGATCAGACATTTACATCATTGAGTCTCTTTAGTATGAGTCTATTTATATTTATTTATTTTAGATTTGAGAAGTATGTTTTTGAAGCAGTGTGATAGTGTTAATACACGTGGTCCTAAAGAGAACCTATCCGACTAAACTCGAGGACCGACCGGGTACGGTTGGGCAGCTCTGGGTCTAGTCTTTCTAATTTCTCCCAAAATCCCTTAACTCAGGTAATTAGAAGGTATTTATAGCTCCACTCCTTATCGGCATGTCGCACGCGTGTCTTCTACGTGTCATCATGCCATCTTGGCCTTTGTCATCTCTTACTTCCGACACGTGTTGTCCCTTCTTTATTACAAAGGCAAGGCGGTCGGGCTAGTATCAGTCGAGCAACGCGGTCGGGCTAATCGATCGAGCAAGCAGGGCAAGGTTACGGAAAGGACACATGGAGTTCTCGGTCGGAACTTATACTACCACAGTGTTTAATATGAACACTCTCTTTAGAAGTGTGTAATTATTAGAAGTCTATTTAAATTGCTTTATTTTACTTGGTATTACCAAAAAGTAGCTGTCAAAATTAAAGTGCACGCGTTAAGCTTGGTTTAGCACCATTTAGTGTACAACTTTTTTTTTTTTTTTTTTTTTTGTGGACATAAAGTGACATCGTTTTAATTGAGCGGAGAATTTGTTAAGCAGAAACTTAGAGCTTTATTATAATGATATATTATATTAAGAGTTTGTGTGTGTGTTAAGAGTTTATGTGGATTATGTTAAGAGTTCATGTGTATTCTGCTAAGAGTTTATGTTTATTATGTTAAGAGTTTATGTATATTATTTATTATGTTAGATTATTATATTATGTTAAGAGTTTATGTGTATTATATTATACAATTCTGTACATACGAAACATTTAATTTTTTGAGGGCGCACAATGCATTGTTCGCCTTTGTGCACGATATAACAATTTCCATGTAGGGCTGTTTTTTTTTTTTTTTTTTTTATTATTTTTTTATTATTTTTAAATTAAGCGGGCTGCGGGGACGGGCTAAAAAGTCCGCTCTAATATGGGCTCAAAAATTAGAGCCCGCCCCACCCTTTTGGGGCAAATTAAATTGTTGAACCGTGTTTACCTTGCAAGGTGGACATGGTCATGGACGGAGCCAAAGGGGGGGCAGCTGCCCTCCTCACCCCATATATAATAGTTGTATGTATATATGTATATATAGTTTAAATTTTAATATTAGTATAAAAAAACAGATAAATGTTAACAAGAAGTGAATTAATATACGATCTATGCCTACACCGATGCTCAAACCTTAGACCTCCCACATAAGGGAGCAACAGAATACTAGTGGATCACAAGCCACATGGTATATATTTGGTTATAGTGAAGGTCTAGAGTTTGAATCCATTTTTGGTATTATTATAATTTTATAATTTCTCTTGGCTTCAACATAATCACATTGTTAATAGCTTTTTTAATATTTAATAAAACACACAGACACACACACACACACACACACACACACACACACACACACACACACACACACACACACACATATATATATATATATATAATATATATATATATATATATATATATATATAGGGTCCGGATCAGGTGAGGACGTGAGGACTAATCTAGAGCATTAAATCAGAATGATGTATGATTGAGATTAAAAGAAACAAATCACACGGATTAAGAAAACAAATCCCTTTAAAATATTAAAATATATAAATTTAGGGTAAATCAGTCTTATTAAAAGATGTGCATTCCTATACAAAATGTTGTGCATTCCTATACTGAGTGTTGTGCATCAATGACTTCATTGTTGTGCATTCAAACCCCGCCAAAAATCATACAGTGAACATCCAATGTTCTACGATGCATTGAACTATGTGCTATAATGCACAACTCCCTAGCCTATAGTGCACAACTTACAACACTAGGTTGCACAATCAGCACACACGAATGCACAATCGTATTACTCGGGGCATTTATACATATACACGACAATCCAAATATAGACAATATTATACTCAAAAGAACAAGCGAAAAAAAATAAAAAATACTGATTAGTTTGCATGGGCAAACACTCAATCAATGATGAAGAAATCGCGGCTCCAAATTGCAACGCTGATGATCCAAGAAAATAGGAAACCAATTTGGCCAAGGATTATACATGCGTTCACACTTAAAAAAAATAGAAAAAGACACTATTATCCCACTTTAACAAAAAAGATCAATCCATGTCATCTCAAGAACTCAAACACGGGAGCCGGAAGGTTGTGTTGGCATTTTTTTTTTTTTTTTAAAGAAGTTTATTAATAAAAAGGAAGGCCAAGGCCAGTACAAGGTCCGGATGGACTTAGGCCCGCATGGCCTAAATCCTACTAATAAGCTAAGTAAGGAAAAGTAAGATAATACAAGATAACATAAAGTAGCCCCCGGGGCTCTAACATGCATGCCCCAAGCCCTATGCTAGCTATCACTAACTAGTCGTAGGCATGAGTATGTCAAAACCAGAAAGTAGACTGAGATGCTGCACAACTGCATCTCCACCCACCATGTAATCTGAAGCACAAGTAGCGAGGATAGATGACTCGCGCGTCACAAACGTGGCCCCCCCAGCCAGTTGCACTACAGCGACTACACACCATAATGCCGCCTAGCCGGGATGCACCACAACTGCAACACCTCCCGGAACGCTATCGACTGCCCGACACGACAAAACAGAGATGTACATCTAACAATGGCACGCAGGCTTAAGTCCAGTAATGGCACGCAGTCCTGAGACAGAAATACAGGTAGATCCCGAGCCAATAAATCATCAACACGGCACAAGGCAGCCAATAGCAGAATTCCCGATCAGCACCAGCACGAACCAGAACCAACCCTAACGGGATTAGCTACTATGGGCCAGCAGCAAGCCTAGACTACCGCCAACGGATTTGAAAAACACCTACCCGGCCACCGTTAAGCCCGGGCTACGATGCAATTTTTACCGCTTGCATCGGCGTTGAGACCTGGTCTTTTCCAAAGATGCCTGCAAAGGCGAAACCAAAAAGAGCCCAAGACCAGTTCATGCCTCCGAGGTCAAAGAAGCAGCACCTGCAAAAATATAAACAAGATAGAACAAGCTAGCATCGTGTTCCCATGACCAACTATCACATCTATCTCGGGTGAGTGTTTAAGTTTATACCAGGCTGACGCGAACAAAAGCAACCCCCAAATAATAGCCCGTCCCCCCCGGAGTCCAGAAGGAACTCAGCTACTATTGGCCAGCAGCAAGCCTGACCAGGTCAACGGATTTGATAATCCTGCCGGCACACCGTTCAGCCCGGACTAGGGTGCCCTGTTGTACCGCCAGCACCTTACGTTGAGACTCAGCACTGCGAAGCAGGGCTTCACGGTACCCAGAGAACCTCACACACTCACTGTTTTTTAACTCCCATCCACTCTTTCTTTTCCTCCCAACTCTCCTTTTTCTCACTCCATTTCACTCTATTCTTATCTCTCACTCATTCTTTCCACTCGATCTTTTCTATCCCTTAGCCTTTTCTTTTCTTTTTTCCATCTCTTTTCCTTTTCTTTTTTTTTTTTGTTTTTTCTTTTTTTTTTTTTTTCTTTTTTCTTTTTTTTTTTTTCTTTTTTCCAAATTTCCAACAAATCAAACAAAGTACAAGTACAATCACGGGGGGATCATCAATATCAAAAAACACATAGGGCACATCATCATGTATCAGTAAAGCACGGACCCTACGTGGCAGATCATTGAGGCTCCGAAAGATGGCCTCCCCCGGCGTATCCACCACCCAGTTAGCTAGCGCCTGTGCAGGCATATTGGCCCTGGACGGGCACACAGAAGCAGTAACCACCCCACAGGAACACAGAAACCGGAGTCTGGTCACAACATCATCTAGAATCCACGGCGGACGAACAGAGATATCAACGTAGCTAGCCAACTCCGCCCAAGTGGACTCTATATCAATCAAAGTAGTTCCCCCGACCACGCACCATTCTAGGCAAGAGAAAATGACCCGGAACATTCCCGGGCGTGCTCCCCGTGGCCAGACCACGCAACCCCGTAGCAGAAGCCACCCTCCTGGTTGCGCCACCACGGCCGCAGCCCCGCCAGCCGCCGAAGACCGAGAAAGATTGATCTTTAACGCCCCGGCAACCAGGGGAGACCACCTGACCATCCTAATAACACGCCTCGGCACATGTGCCTCCAAGTATGCCACAATAGTCCTCCAGTTAGAGGGCAGGATATGCTGCATGGGCCCAACGCCTAAACAGGCATTCCGCCACCCCCTTTGCCACCCCATGCATCACCCGTGCAACGCTGGGTGTGTCTCGGCCGTACATGCACCCATTACGGTGCTTCCACAGCTCCCACAACACCAGATACGGCAACCTGCAAACAACAAAAAGACAAAAGAGGGTTACGCGCCCCGCCCGACCCCATCCTGCAATCAAAGTCCTAAGACTCCGGTGTCGCAAGTGGAGGCCGAGGGACGCCAAAAACATATCTCCAAGCAGCTCTTGCTGTTTCCCCAGAATAAAAGATGTGATCATAGACTCGGGGACCGGGGCTGGACAACACCGACACCTCGAGACGATCGCATGACCGAAACGGGTCAAGATGTCATCCGTGGGAAGCCGCCCTCGAACACCCTCCAAGCCAGGAAGGACACCTTAAAAGGAAGGTGCTTGCGCCAACACTTAGCTAAGAGCGGGTCCGGTGCAGTGGGCAAAGCAGGCCTAAGAAAGGCCTTAGCAGAGGAATAAGAAAACATACCGTCGGACGCATGGTCCAGAGTGGGATATCACGCGGCCCTGCCCAAGCGGGACAGGTCCGCCCCAACCCCAGCAAATGCCAAGTCATCGTGGTCTGTCAAATCAAGCTGGCCATCCCACACATAGTCTAGAAGCAGCTCCCGGGAGTAGGAAGCCCCCGGTGTGGATAAAGCCTGCCGAGTGGGCCCAGACCCGACCAGTTGTCCCACCAGAAACTAACTCGGCCTTGGAACAACCGCCAAGTGAGAACCCCTCGACCTCATCACGTACCGCCAGCATCCTCTTCCAGGTATGCGAATCTCTATTCTGAACCAACTTAGTAACCGGGTGAACCCGACTGCAATATTTCGCCCTCATAAAGTCCGACCATAAAGTATGATCTATCCGGAAATTCCACCACAATTTAGCACTGGCCGCCCTTACCATCAAGTCTAAATCCATGAACCCCACCCCCCTTCTTCTTAGGACGAGAGAGGATTTTCCACGAACTCCAGTGGTACCGGGCGCCCCCTGACTGTTTCCAGAAAAAACTCGCATAACATCTCTCCAAATCCCGTATGACCTGCTTAGGCGGAGCGGCAGGCCGAAAATATGTGCAACGGTATGGCCTGCAAGACTGAAGAGATCAAGATTGCCTTCCCGCCCTTCGAGAGCAGCCGGCGCTGCCAACTCAAGCATCTAGCCTTAACTTTATCAATCACCGAGGCAAAGTAGATACACTTTTTACGGCCTATATACACCGGGCAGCCCAAGTATGTAAAAGGAAACTGTTTATGCACACAGCCCGTTGCCCAGCAAATCTGCTCAATCTCGTGGGTCGGAGTACGAGGGTGCATGTAAAACGCACTTTTCTGAAAGCTCACCAACTGTCCCGAGATCTCCTCGTACTCCTTTAACGCCCCAATCACGACCTCAATAGCTCCCAACCTGGCCGTACTAAAAATAATAACATCGTCCGCATAGGCCAGGTGGTGGATATGTGGTGTCCGTGGCGGCTGGTGTAAACCAGGGCACCGTAGTGCCATCATAGACCCGCCGCAATGTACACCGACAAGACCTCAGCTGCAATCACAAACAGAGTCGGGGACAGCGGGTCCCTTGCCTGAGACCTCGCGTAGACGTGAAGAAGCCCTCTTTGACTCCATTCACAATCACTGAATACCACACGTTAGACACGGCCCGGAACACCATATCTATCCAGACCTCACTGAAACCCAGGCGGCGCATCCACCGAAGTCAGGAAAAACCATGATACCCGGTCATAAGCCTTAGCCATGTCTAACTTAAGGACTATGTCCCGGTTCTGGAAGCTCAACCCGTGGCACATCTCCGACGCTAGAAGCACATTATCTGTAATAGACCGGCCCGCCACAAACCCACTCTGCTGCGGTGACAACACCCGAGGCAAGACTGTAGCCATCCGAACCACCATGAGCTTCGTGATAAGCTTACTACTGAAGTTGCATAGGCTGATGGGTCTGTAGTCCGCAAAAGTCTCCGGACTCGGCTTCTTCGGCAACAGGACGATAGATGTGTGCGTGATAGCCCTGGTAAATTCCCGTCCCGCAAAGTAGCTCCGAACCATGCTAACAACATCATCCTGAATAATATCCCAGCAAGCCTTATAGAAGGCCCCCGAGAAACCATCCGGCCCTGCCGCACTCGTAGAGTTCATCTGCATTACCACCGCCTTCACCTCCTCCACCTCAGGCACCGCCGTCAAAACCTCATTATCCTCCTCTGCAACCAACCGTGGGACACCAGTCCAGCCTAGTCAAATCAAAACCCCCAACCTCCGCGGTGAACATATGCTCAAAGAAAAGAGACCGGCCTGATTAGCAATCCCTTGCCTATCCTCTAGCCACACACCGTCACCACCCTTCACTCTGTGTATATATAGCTTTCGCCTACGTTCCTTAACAACTGAGTGAAAGAACCGGGAGTTTCTATCCCCATCCTGAACGTCGGTGATACGCGCCTTCTGCTGCCAAAATTCTTCTTCTATAGCAATCTGTTTCTGTAACAAAGCAACACCCTTTTTATATTCAATTAAAGCATTCTCATCATCCGGGTGTTGCTGTAAGGCAGTCTCTAGGGCCTGAACACTATCCTCATACTCCCGGAGCTTCACAAAGATATCCCCAAATACAGTCTTGCTCCAGGTGCTCAGAACTTTCCCCAACCTATTCAACTTGGTGGCTATTACAAACATAGGGGCCCCCTCTACAGGAACCTGCCAGCTATCACGCACCACCCTCAGAAATCGTCGTGCTTAATCCACACGTTCAGGAACACAAAGTGCTTCGGAGTTACTGCATACTGATCAACTCAAAGGATATTAGAAGCGGACTGTGGTCAGACGTAGACTTTGACAAATGCCGTACGGATGACGTAAAGACCGACTCCCACACGAGGTGTAGAGGAGCCGATCCAAACGCATCCATATAGCCGCTCTCTACGGCGCCCATTCCACCAAGTAAAACAGGAACCGTAATTAGGCCGCGTCGACCAAGTCACACGCACTGACACACTCCTGAAAATCAGTGGTCTTCCGGTGTGAATACGGTAGACCACCCTTTTTCTCGTCCACACTTAACAGACAGTTAAAATCACCGCAACCGCCCAAGGCACACCCCGGGGATCCTAGAAAAAATAGCTTTCAGCTCAACCCACAGGGGGTCCCGGAGGCGTACCTTGGTCTTGGCATAAACAAAAGAGAGCCAGAAAGGCGTGAGAACCGTAGAGTGTACACAAGATATCGTAACACACTGCTCAGTCTGACTCTCAAATGTTACTGCCAAGTCATTATTCCAAATAGCCAAATTTTATTATTGGCATTCACTTGCACTCGGTGGCTTTTGGATTCCGAGTGCCACCCCATCCCTTTCTTTCTCTTTTCTATCGTCATTATAACCTGGTTCCAGGTCAGCTCATGCCTAACTCCCATCGCCTTCTTGTCTTCTTTATCAATTTATGCCATTGGTGGCTCTGTGAGCCTGACCTAGATCGTTTTAGGTGCCTGTTCACAGTGAACAAGGTCGGCTCGCACTCCCCTGGCTTCATCCAAGTTTCTTCCCGACCTGGGCATCAATTGTTCGAGGTCTTCCAGATTCCATAAAGGACTGGAAACCCTACATCTTCTTTGTCCGCCCTTCTTTCTCAACCTTCACTTTCCCCACCTTGTAGTCGGTTGCCCTCTTCAAACCCTGCTCCTGGCGCGCTGCCTTCACCCAGGACGTGATCCAGGGTGCCGAGTTCCTGAAGAACTTTGGACCTCACTCTGTTAAGTACTGGTCTCGAGTACTGGCTATGGCGAAATGGGGCCTTTTGCCAGCCGGCACGACCACCTCAGGTAGCCTTTTGTGACCTTCTTGTTTCTTAACTTTCTCACCTGGTCCGACTGCTGACCCTTTTACTTTCCCCTGCAGGACCTTACGACTCCGACTCCACCAGCTCGGACGAAGCCGAGGCTCCAACGCCGGCAATGGCCTACCGTGCTGAAAAGATGAGGCGCCGACTGACGCAGTGGTCGTCCGGTGCTCAAGCAACCTCTTCCTCCCTTCCATCGCCGACTCCCCAGGTGACTCCAACTCCTCCACGAACTATGGTGGACCTGACGTCGTCTCCCGTCACTTCTCCTTCTCGTCTCCCGCCTCCAGTACCTACGGAGAGTCCCAGCTCCAAGCGCACACTGGAGCAGTCGGACGCGCCTCCTCCCAAAAAGATTCGGCCGGGCTTGGAGCTCGAAGAGGATGCCCAGATCTGGGCGGGCAACTACTCGGTCCAGAATTGGGCCAAACACATCATTCTCCCCAAGGATTTGGAGGCGGCGAGCAAGATGCAGGATGAGTACATCCTGGAAGCTTCTCTGAGCCAGTACTACCGAGTAAGTTCTTTTGCTGACCTCCTTTATTTTTCTATTTCCTCTAGATTCTCTTCTAATACTGCTTCTCTTCCCTTTTTCTTAGAACCTCACTTTCCAACTGGAGCTGAGGAGGCGGATACGGGCGCTCAAGACTACCATGCACTCCATCGCCACTCGCCTACGCCAATCGGAGGAGGGTCGCTTGGAAGAGCAGGCGGTTTATGCCAAGGCGAAGGAGGTTCAAACCGCCGAGCTGCTGAGGGTCACTTGCCAATCGGATCCATGCCATCCTCTTGGCCCGCGACCCGTCCTTCACTCCGGAGAGCTGGGGCCTTAAGCTAGTGTTCAATCATTTTCCAGTTGCCGAGACATCTGCGACGACTGCTGATCCGGCGGCTCTTTCTGTGGCGAGTCTGGTGACTTCGACTGAACAGCCTCCTCATGTGGAAGACCCTTCACCTGCTCCTCTTGCTGGAACATTGGCGGAAGAAAAAGTAGAGGAAGTCAACGTCGAAACCCCTCCCCCGTAGTCTAGGGCTTTTTAGTAACTTCACCTTTTTTGTAAGGGCTGGCTTTCCCTTCAGGCCTTAGTCGAATGAAGCTTTTCCCTTTGCTTTTCTTCGCGTTTTTCTTTATGCCCCATTTTTTTGTTTATGTCTTTCAACTTCATTTTTTCCTTACTGAGTCCCTCAATCGAGGCGACTCCTTTTAGTTTTCCCTCGAAAAACAACTAAGGGTCTAGGCCCTTGTCTCCCACCTTTCACTTTCTCGCCGCGTCTCTCAGTCGAGGCGACTCTTTCTGGATTTTTATTGGAAACGACTACGGGTCTGTGCCCTTGTTTCGATTCTCATTCTCGCCGAGTCCCTTAGTCGAGGAGACTCCTTCTGGCTTTTTCTTGGAAACGACTAAGGGTCTGGGCCCTTGTTTCCTTTCTCTTTCTCGTCAAGTCCCTCAGTCGAGGCGACTCCTTCTGGCTTTTTCTTGGAAATGACTAAGGGTCTGGGCCCTTGTTTCCTTTCTCTTTCTCCGCCGAGTCCCTCAGTCGAGGCGACTCCTTCTGGCTTTTTCTTGGAAACGACTAAGGGTCTGGGCCCTTGTTTCCTTTCTTTTTCCCTCTTTCTCGGCCGAGTCCCTCAGTCCGAGGGGACTACTTCTGGATTTTTCTTGAAACGACTAAGGTCTGGGCCCTTGTTTCCTTTCTCTTTCTCGCCGAGTCCCTCGGTCGAGGCGACTCCTTCTGGCTTTTTGTTGGAAACGACTAAGTGTCTGGGCCCTTGTTTCCTTTCTATTTCTCACCCAGTTCCTCGGTCGAGGCGACTCCTTCTGGCTTTTTCTTGGAAACGACTAAGGGACGGGGCCCTTGTTTCCATTCTCTTTCTCGCCGAGTCCCTCAGTCGAGGCGACTCCTTCTGTCTTTTTCTTGGAAACGACTAAGGGTCTGGGCACTTGTTTCCTTTCTCTTTCTCGCCGAGATCCTTAGTCCAGGCGACTCCTTCTGGCTTTTTCTTGGAAACGACTAAGGGTCTGGGCCCTTGTTTCCTTTCTCTTTCTCGCCGAGTCCCTCAGTCGAGGGGACTCCTTCTGGCGTTTTCTAGGAAACGACTAAGGGTCTGGGCCCTTGTTTCCTTTCTCTTTCTCGCCGAGTCCCTTTGTCGAGGCGACTCCTTCTGGCTTTTTCTTGGAAACGTCTAAGGGTCTGGGCCCTTGTTTCCTTTCTCATTCTCGCCGAGTCCCTCAGTCGAGGGGACTCCTTCTGGCTTTTTCTTCGAAACGACTAAGGGTCTGGGCCCTTATTTCCTTTCTCTTTCTCGCCGAGTCCCTTTGTCGAGGCGACTCCTTTTGGCTTTTTCTTGGAAACGACTAAGGGTCTGGGCCCTTGTTTCCTTTCTCTTTCTCGCCGAGTCCCTCGGTCGAGGCGACTTCTTCTGTCTTTTTCTTGGAAACGACTAAGGGTCGGGGCCCTTGTTTCCTTTCTCTTCTCGCCGAGTCCCTCGGTCGAGGCGACTTCTTCTGTCTTTTTGTTGGAAACGACTAAGGGTCGGCGCCCTTGTTTCCTTTCTCTTTCTCGCCGAGTCCCTCAGTCGAGGCGACTCCTTCTGTCATTTTCTTGGAAACGACTAAGGGTCTGGGCCCTTGTTTCCTTTCTCTTTCTCGCCGAGTCCCTCAGTCGAGGCGACTCCTTCTGTCTTTTTCTTGGAAACGACTAAGGGTCTGGGCCCTTGTTTCCTTTCTCTTTCTCGCCGAGTCCCTCGGTCGAGGCGACTCCTTCTGGCGTTTTCTTGGAAACGACTAAGGGTTTGGGCCCTTGTTTCCTTTCTCTTTCTCGCCGAGTCCCTCGGTCGAGGCGACTCCTTCTAGCTTTTTCTTGGAAACGACTAAGTGTCTGGGCCCTTGTTTCCTTTCTATTTCTCACCCAGTCCCTCCGTCGAGGCGACTCCTTCTGGCTTTTTCTTGGAAACGACTAAGGGACGGGGCCCTTGTTTCCTTTCTCTTTCTCGCCGGGTCCCTTAGTCGAGGCGACTCCTTCTGTCTTTTTCTTGGAAACGACTACGGGTCTGGGCACTTGTTTCCTTTCTCTTTCTCGCCGAGTCCCTTAGTCGAGGCGACTCCTTCTGGTTTTTCTTGGAAACGATTAAGGGTCTGGGCCCTTGTTTCCTTTCTCTTTCTCGCCGAGTCCTCAGTCGAGGGGACTCCTTCTGGCTTTTTCTTCGAAACGACTAAGGGTCTGGGCCCTTGTTTCCTTTCTCTTTCTCGCCGAGTCCCTTTGTCGAGGCGACTCCTTTGGCTTTTTCTTGGAAACGACTAAGGGTCTGGGCCCTTGTT